>NC_056591.1:25543818-25698818 GCF_018340385.1 Cyprinus carpio | reverse complement strand
AACTGCTTCCCCCCCCCAAAAAAAAATGATTTTTATTGAGTTCACTGTTGTCTGGCACAATATTAATTACTGAAACAAAGGCTCTGATTCTCAATGCACACACATTTCCACAATCAACTCATTTTACCGATGAGGTGAGGACGGAAAAGTGCTCTACCAAAAGTAATGGAGGACAAACTCTTTTTTAACGCTGCTCCAAACATGCCATGGGGAATTACTAGATGTTGCATATTTTATATCTTATTATGTCACATTGTTTCTGCAACCCACTGAGAAAAGCAGAAACATGGCAGGTTTACCCTTGGTACAAATTTAAAGATTAAAAAAAAAAAAGTTTTGTCATTAGTTACTCACCCTCATTTTGTTCCAAACCCACATGCTGTTTTTTTTTTGCCATGGATTAAACATTTTTGTAAAATCATTATGCTGCTCTTGCAATGCAGCAGTTACCAGATTCTCTCTAGCTCCATAAAGCACAAAGGTTTTGAACAACATTACAGACATTTTACTTTTTGAGTGAGCTACTCCTCTAAGTGGTTACTATATCAAATGGAAGACAATCAACCAAGGGGAAAACAACCTTGAGGGTTATTAATGCAATCTGAATCTGTCCTTCCTTCATGGGCCAATAAAGCTTTAGATAGCATTGCTTTAAGAAACCACAAATACAATATGACATCAAATCCCATAAATAAGTATGACCTTCTTCATCTAAATAAGTACGACCTTTTAATTACTTGGCTTTGGAATGGAAGACAGACACAGAGGACATTAAGCATGATGGATCTGACCAAACTCATGATACTATCTGATTATACAAACACAAATAATAAAACATACACATTATATAAGTTAATCTATATCATAATTTATCAAGTATATCATAAAGAATATCACATGTGAACAGTCAAAAATGCCAGAAACACAGAAACTCTGATTTAGTGATTGCATTATAAAATTAGTTGAAAATTATATTTTGGTTACACACCACATTTTAGTGCATAAGGGTATACGCACTAGCAATAGTGATGCAGCACTAAAAATGTTAATTTCTATACAGTGGCATCCAGCTGATTAAATGATTCCTCAGCAAGAACAGGCCTCACTTTCATTCTAAGAGCAGATTCTAGTTTTGGCAGGTTCACAATGGGCACTGAAGCACCCAGCGTGCAACCCGATCTGCCCCTGCACAGATTCCACCTCCTAGGACATTGTTCTGGCAGATAAAGGCAAGTGGCGGGGATAAAAAGGACCAGCAGATGGCAAAGAGAGCGAAAGAGTGGGCTGCCTGACTCATCTGACCTAGGACTACCAGCTGTCATCCTCTCTGCATAACCACACACACAACTGGAGCTGCTGAACCCTCCCATCCAGATACCCTAACACACACAGACAAACAAATCACCAGACAATTAAACAACTCGAACAAGTCAGAGGAACGCTTTCGACGCATTTAATGTTAGAATATCCCAATCACAATCAAAAATTATCAAGGGATTGAGGCAAAAAATGCTACCAAAAGTGACAAAAATGCTTCAATATTTAAAATATGGGAGGAAAATGCTTTCTATCCTTTATCAATATACTTAAATTATGACAAATCTATATATCTATCTATCTATATATATATATATATATATTTTTTTATATATATATATATATATATATATATATATATATATATATATATATATATGTTCTTAATTAGTAATGGATTCAGTGACTGCAGAAACTGTACACTGACTGTAAAAAACTGATTTTTTAAAAAAGATTTTACCAGGAAATACTATTTCAGCCTTTCTTCTTCAAAAACAAACATTTAATTCAGC
The DNA here is from genome assembly GCF_018340385.1 of Cyprinus carpio. Lineage (NCBI taxonomy): Eukaryota > Metazoa > Chordata > Actinopteri > Cypriniformes > Cyprinidae > Cyprinus > Cyprinus carpio. The sequence goes on along the minus strand of NC_056591.1, from coordinate 25,696,989 downwards.
ATGTCGTTTCTTGTGAACTGAAAAATTGAAAAAGTTCAGTTCTTTTCAGTGTATTGGCCTGTAATTGTCATTTATTTATACTCAGTCTTAAATGCAAATGTTGTGCTAATATGATGGTTTTTGATGCAAAAGACTAAAATCTGATCTCAAAATAGAAAAAATAGATGCAATTTTAAAGGTAAAAAAGGCTACTTATAAATCTATTTGAAGCAGAGAGTTAATTTCTGACACTGACTCCCACCCAAACTAAACCAAAATCTGGCCACTTTAGAACCTGATAAAGTAGATTTTCAGCCCGAATTGCTCAGATCACAGTTTTATTTGACCAAATTGTTCACAGCAGTTTTTCTGTGGCCACACTCGAACAGGCGTTCAAGACAGAATTCCTCTGGCGCCAGCATGCAATCGTGATTGATGGACGCACACAACACAAGACAAAAGAGGCAAAGTGTGCATTTCTCCTCAAGACCTTTCCGTCACCGTGATGAAGAGATTCATGACTTGTACAAAAAGACAATCAGTGATGCTCACTGCAAGCATGAATTCAGATTAACCACATTTGAGGGATGTTTTGTAGGAATCAATTTAAGAAATTACAGAAATTGGCATTAGATTATTAATATTTTTCTAAATCTGTTCAACCGAATAGTACAAATAATGACAGAAGAAACCTGCCATTGGCTTATTAATATAAAAACAGGGCTTGTTTCACCTCTCTATACAGTAGATGAAAATAAAGGTTTATAATTTTGGAACAGCTATCACAAACATCACATCTGTATGCACTACTGGGAACTCTAACGTGTGCATTAGAACAGATTACTTCAGTTTGCAAACGCAAAATAAACATCTTAATAAATGTGCACAGCATAACAAAGTTGAATTGACTTCTGCTGGCGTGGAAGCTCAAACCCAAGCAATTCCTGTAGTTTCTCTTACCTGTTAAACACTTTCTTCATCCTCTGAAACAGCGATGGTGATGCGGTGACGGTCTCTGATGGAATGGTCTCGATAGTGGTGACAACATGGTTCTGGTGCTCGGGCATCATCTCTAAAGCTGAAAACTAAAGCGGTCAATCAGTAAGCAGTGATCATTCCTAAGGCTTTGCTTATTCCGAGCAGCTCTAGCTCTCCATATTGCAGGTGAGAATAAACAAACAGGTGTATGTATCTCCAGTAAGTGATGGAGGAGGAGAGGGATGCTGGAGGCTCCTAGAAGTCGCTGGATGTTACAGATTCATGCGCGCGCGACGATGCACCTGTTCCCCTGTTTGCTTTCTGAGCAGATGTTTCCCGGTGTTTCGGTGCGCATTTTCTGAACGCCAGAGCAGGACTGCCGTGATTATTGGAAGGCGGTGCGTTTTTGAGAGAAATAGACAGTTTGCCCGCTAGAGGCCACCGTTTCCGACGGTACGCGTCAACCAATGAGAAGGATTTAAAAAATGACGCTCATTAAATAAAAAGCTGTAATAAAGAAATGTAAGCACATTTTTTAAATGTAACAATAAATACTGTAATAAAAATGTGATCATATTTAGTAAATTTAAGAAAAAAATGCGGTAATAAATAAATGTAAGCACGTACAAGTGAATATAAAATATTTATACAATGTTAAAAATTAAAACAGTGATAAAATATTGTAAAAATAAAATATTGAATAGTAAATAAAATGATAAAGCACATGAATAAATATATGTAGCGAAATAAACAAAAGAATAAATAAATACATACATGAATAGCCTACTTAAATGTAAGCTGATTTATAAAATGTGAAATAAGTACTAAAATAAATGTGATCATATTCAGTGAATGTAAGAAACAATATGTAAATGTAAGCACGTTAATAAATATATGTAAAGAATGAATAAATAAATAATTAAATAGGCCTACATAAATACATACATTTAAGAATATTTATTAAAAGTAATATGTATAAAAAAAAAGCATATAAATAAACAATAAATTATGATTATGATTATTATACCATTTTATTAATGTCACGTTTTTGTTCTTAGCAGTCTAATTCTTACATGACATTCATGTATCAGATGCTTTCATCCAAAGCAAACCTTTCAAAGTATATTTCATCATGTGCATGTATCTGTGTTCCCCGGGAATCAAACCATAGCAACATGTTCAACATGCATGAGCTTTATTCAACTCAGGCCGTAAAACAATTTATTTATTTTTGTGCAATGAAAGTTTATTCACTTATTCATCTAGCTGAGGTTAAAAAGCTCAAAGTTATTTTTCCATTCCTCTTATGAAGAATAGGAAAAATTATAGGACTGATCCAGGCTCTTTATATGGCTGATCCACTTTGGCAGTTTCTGCAGTCGGCTGCATTCAAAATGACTTCTTACAAGCAGTTTTTTTTTTTTTCTAATATAAATAAAACAGTCATGCTAAACATTTATAGAACATCATTCTATAAATCCAGATATATAGTCAAATCCATAAAACCTGCCCCATTCAACACAGAGAAGTTAAAAAAGACTTGAATTTTGACTTGACTTTGACTTGTTGATTGCTAATAAATATTTGTTTTAAATATTTCATTTTATTTTGGAATTTAATTTCAGATTTGTTAATGTGTGTATATATACAGAGAGAAATTTAAATAAATTATTGCATTTAATAAAATAATCAAATTTAGTAAAATAACTTTCAGAGTTAAAAGGAAAAAAACTATAAATAAACTTTTTACATATAAAATATATATGTAAATAATTACAATAATGATAAATACGTTTTTATAACATACATCAATAATTTAGATAACATTGAGAAGGAAGAGCAAGGAGAAAGAAAAAAATATTTGCACCTATATGTATACAATCAATACAAAGGGACAATTACCATTTGCTTTCTGTTTATTAATAAATCAGGTGCAAAGCTTACATATAGAACAAATGACTAATCTTGCATGATTTAATTGAATAAAACTAATTAATTTTTTTCTTCGTAAAACTTAATTTTTTATTTATTTTTGCATTTTCTTTCTAAATAAAGAAAGAAACAATTAAGCATGTACTGGAATAAAATTTCTTCCAGAGAAAAAAAGAAGCAAAGAAACAAAGGTTAAGAAAACTGAATGAATTCTCTAGCTTTTTCTTCAGAGGATGTAATCTTGCCGTAAGTAAACACTCCAGGAACTTCAATTCCCTGTGCAGCAAGATGTCAAAACACGATCAGTTACTCATTCCTAAAGGGCTGCACATCTAAGCCTAGTTGCTTGTTAGTGTGCCAAAAGCCCAACAGTTATGGATGCTTCGGTCTGAAATCAATACATGGATTGCATTTACTTGCAGCACAGATTAATGTTTAATGGGTGTGCTTAGAACTGTACAACACGTAAGTCGTGATTTAAAGCTCTGTTTTATATTGGTTTGATACGAAATGCTTTGAATTTAAATCAACATCCACTTTAAGTAATGATAGATTAGTCCGTTCAATATCAGCTGGTGTTTAGGTTGAGAAAGTACTGTTTTCATACAGGCTTTGACCACCCATCACCCTTTAGTTGTCATGGAAACCAGTGGCCAGCATGCTGAACAGGATTGGCTCTCATATTGCATGTGTGAGAAACCGCAGCAGAGTGTATTTTTTGTGGCTGAAGCGCAGAGAGAGGTCACGGACTCGTTCAGAGGGACTCTACAGACAGCAGGTGCAAACATAACCTACTGGGGATTCTCGTGTTAGAGAAGCACAGCGTTACAGCAGCACTTTAATGGACGTTGATGGAAGGAGCTGGAATGATGATGTTTGATCCCACATGTTCTTCTCGCCTAGACAAGCATTTGTCTGCTTGTTTTGAGAAACACAGAAACTGGGCTGCTTCACTGTCTGTCTGTCTGTCTGTCTGTCTGTCTGTCTGTCTAACCGTATCTATCTGTTGGTCCGTCTGTCCATCCATCTATCTGTCTATCTATCAGTCCATCTGTTCATCCATCCATCCATCTATCTGTCTATCCGTCAGTCCGTAAATAAAAGTCTCTAAGGAGATTCTAGCATGTTTTTTATCTTTAATCTGAACACTGCGCTGCAGTCTTGGACTGCATTATAAAATTGTCATTATTAAAAGAAATGCCACGCAATATTACTCAGTGGTGCTGTTATACAATAGAGCACACTGTGTGCAATACAATTGACAAATGAAATAAAAAATATTTCATGAGTTTCAAGATTTTCTAATTCTCCTAGTCCGTTCATCACAAAGGAAATGGAAGGTTAAGTTGAGTGCATTGCATTGTGGGATACATTATTCCTGGCAGTGTGCTTGTTTGTAGTAGTTCTTTATGCAAACAGAAATGTGTGCAGTATATATAATAGTAGTAGTTAGTATGCTATTCCAAACACAGCAGATATCTTCCAATTGATTTATTGACTGAAAGACTATCAGATGCCAAATCCATATAAAATTTCATGCAGCCTGAAGAATGCTGATATATAAAGAAGCCTTTTTCTGTTTCCTTTGCTGAGTGCCCGTGACTGGAACATGACTGCTTTGTCGAGCGGCAGGAGACAAACACCCTATTACAAGAGAACGACCTGACAATGTCTGTACTATAAATAGGCACAAATTCAAATCAATAAAACGAGGGAACTGCAGAGCTCATAAAGCAGGTCCTTGAGTGGATTTATGCATCCGCTAATGCATCCCGACTGTTGTGTGTACCCTGAAAAAATCTAATGATAATTTAGACTTTGGCTAATCCACTATGATATGTTATTTTTGTAGGCAGGTCTGAATTATGCTTTCTAAGCACCTCAGTTCAATGTGCTCCAGTGATCAATTGATTTGTTTCTATTCTAGGCGTTATCGTGGCCTTTCTCTGACTGACTGAAGGTCTACACCTGGCTCACCTAAAGCAGCGGTCGATGCCTTTCTCTGACTGACTGAAGGTCTACACGGACTTGTGCTAATTTGGAAACATGGACAATAAAAAAGAACAATGGATTTTTAACAAAAAGCTCCATATAACAAACACTAAAGGTCATTCAGACAGATACAGATACGTTCTTAATCCAATATCAATAAATACGCTCGTATCATGCTCAATTAAATTTTGTTTCTTGGTTTGCTTTGTTTGATTTTTCAATTTTAGTAAAACCGTGGGACCAAAAAGCTACAAGATTTAAGACTCATTTGGATACTGTATTCCTCGACTAAGCAAATTGTTTACATTTCATTAGACAGTGTAGAAAGTTGTTTTTAGGGAATGATGCAATCTGCACCATACTACTGAAATTATAGTCACATTATAAACATAACTGTTCAATGAATAATAAAAAAATCTAGAATAAATGATATAAAAAAGACAAATATTTTATTAAATTAAAATATTTAAAACATAAAACATTAAAAACATTTTAAAATAAAAAAACATATATATTAATAATTAAATAATTAAATGTTTATTGGTAATATGGCTTAGCTTGTCTCCAAGGGCTATATACATTTTCTATTATTGAATTTATAATGTCTGTCTTTCACTCACAAGTTTTTTCTAAAGAGAAGCCTTCAACCCTGTTATAACAATCCGCCCTTTAGAATAAGAGTTTGACCTTTCATATTTCATCATTTTATGTATGATATTTGCTGTATTTTTGCACTGACCTGATTTGAAATGTCCAGGTACTTAGGGCTGAGGTAGGACAATACGATTTTCTGAAAATTCAGCTTTAACCTTATTATATAAAATAAAATAATAATAATAATAATAAAAAATTGAACGCCTGAAAAAAAACAAAACTAATTTTCTTACTGATGTGCATCTTGTAACTGCTTTTAGGTCTTAAAGAAGTATTTGGAGAAATAAAGCATTACATCAGTTGCCCACCAGTGGATCCTCTGCAGTGAATGGGTGCCGTCAGAATGAGAGTCTAAACACTGATTAAAACATCACAATAATCCACAAGTAATCCACACCACTCCATTCCATCAGTTAACTAATTTTTTTCATGCATTTTTTGTCAGTCTCATTTTTGTAAGAAACAAATACATCATTAATAGGTTTTAACCGTAGCTTCCTTACATATCCATAATAATGCATGAGAGCCAAAGGGTAAGTACACTAATTTCCAATTTTGAGTGAACTATTCCTTTAATATGGAATTTAATAGGAAACAAAATTTATATAAGTTTATATAAAAATATATAAAATTTCCAAGGAAACAAACTATAAAATACATTTAATATTGCTTTAGATGATATACATAACAGACTTACATAACATCTCTCATTCAATGATAACACAGAACTTTTCACACAGTATGGCAAATCTTCTGTCTGCTCATTTTTCATCATAATTTAAAACAATGTTGAAATATGGATTTATTACAGTTTTTCTCAGTTGCTTTGGCACATTTTTCGAAACAGTCTTAACATTCTCTCAACTGTTTGTTGGAACTTTAGAACTTTATCGCATGTCTGTAAAATGTAGTTACTCACCCAAAACATTTCATTCATGCTTCAAAACCTAGTTATCGTGTTAGTAATTTGGCCAAGGCCACCAAAATATACAGTATTTTTGTCATCGTGTGAGCCACACTGGTCAAAATGTTTAGTTGTTTTATTCACCATGACAGTCAACCATGGAAATTAAGGTTTTATATATAAAAAAAAAATCTGATATTTGTTGAGAAGAGTATATAGTGCATGGGAAAGAAAAAAAAAAGTATATGAACATTTGTATTTATACAGTACATTAATTTTTGTACGAATGTATTACATGTAAAGTAAAATCTTACTTGTCCAATTACTGTACATTTCATATTTCTTATGTTACCACAAATACACAAAAATACCAAATAACATCCATGAAAAAAATTATTCTTGGTGGACATCCTGTCGCTCTTGTTGGTCAGGCCAAAGATTTTTATCAAAACATCTGATGTTTTCCATTGCCATGCACCGGGAAGAAAAAAAATTTCCTCTCCTTGAATGCGGCACCCATTCCCTGCAATGATCAGCTGTGATGTCCTCACATGCAGCATTCATGGCATCCAACAGAGACATCTGATCTTGTGATCTATGATCATACTTTCCACCTCCATGCTGAAAAAAAAACTCTTCTATTGGATTTAGGAATGGAGAGTATGGTGGAAGGAGCTCCACTGTTATCCTTTCATGTGCTGCAAACCAGTCCCTAACAATGTTGGTTCGGTGGAAGCGGACATTATCCCAAACAACAACATAATTAGGCAAATGTGTTCTAACATAACCTCTTTCTTGTTCTCTGTAAACCGTGTTTAGGAAGGCCAGGGGAAGTTGGGTATTATAGGGCCCAATGTGTGGAATGTGAGTGTGCACACCATTCTCTGAAATGGCAGCACACATTGTAATATTGGCCCCACGTTGGCCTGGTGTGTCAGTTGTGGCTCGATGTCCAATGAGATTGTGATCACGTCTCCGGCCTTTGGACAGACTGAACCCAGCCTCGTCCACAAAAACAAGAATGTGGGTTGTTTCATGTCCTTCTAACTCCATGATTCTCTACGAAGAAACGCAGAAACAGAGTTCAGTAAATGTTTTTTCTTCTTATGGGTTTCTAAAACTTCAAGTAATACAGGCATCTTAGAAGTACAGTAAAACTCACTAAGTGCACACCAATAGTTTACCTGGACATACTGGTACCGCAGCTCCTTCACTCTTTCACTATTCCTCTCAAATGGCACATTGTAGAGTTGTTTCATAGTCATTTGATGTCTTTTCAAAACTCTGTCTATGGTGGAAATGCTGACAGAATTTATATTTGCGAAGATATTATTGTCATTTATGATTGCACTTTGGATCTCTCTTAGCCTGATGGAACTGTTGGCTATGACCATGTTGAAAAATGTCTTGTTCTTGCTGATGGTTAAATACTGCTGAAACAAAAACACCTCCATTTACCTTTACAATACTATAGAATATACAAAAAAAACACCATACATACTTAAAAAACACTTTACAAATAAAATGCTTTACATACTAAAAAACAAAAAAAAATACATATTTACCCTTTTTCCCTACAAAAAGTTTGCACAATTGATGACACTGTGGACCAGTTTACATTAGACTGTACTCTTCGACCAGCCTCTTCCATTGTAAAAACACGATTTATGACATGATCCACAAGTGTGGCTCTGATTTCATCAGAGACTCTGACTCTTCTTACACGTCGTATTATTGCTCTTCCACGAGCATATTGCTGCAGTTCAGGGTTGTGGAAGTCCTCCATTCTCAAAAAATGTTAGTGATTGTGCTGTGGGCAATCTACATATATATGCTCCCAAACTTGATTGGTTAAATGGTTGAATGGTTGATTCAAATTGTATTGCAATTATCATTTGCCAATTTAGCAGACATTACAAACAATGTCAATGTCAGATATTTATGGAATATACAGTACATGCGTGTATACCAGTTTTTCATAATTGAATGGATTGTTTTGAATGTGATGGCTTACAAGATGAAAAATGATTGAGAAGTTGTGAAGAGTTTGACAGTTTAAGTGAATCGACTCATCAGTTTTGATCAACAAGCCATATGCAATTAGTTGTTGTGCAAACTGCAGACAATTGTACTTACTGTTTGCACACATGTGCCAAAGCATTTGCAATTTGCTCAAATCAATAAGAAATTCCAATCTAACGTGAACAGGAAGTTAATTGTTCAGAGATCTGAACTTTCTGTTTCGGGAAGAAAAAAAAAATTCATTCGAGAATTGAGCCAAAGCAATTTAGAAAAACTGTAATAAGACATAGTTCCATAAAAGACCTTAAATTTACTCACCATCAGGATAACTTGTATACAAGACAGAATATTTCTTCCTAAAGTTTAGAGGCAGGTCACAACTATTTTTTCTTCAGATACTCCCAAACATCTTGACAAACATTTTCTGAGAAGAGTCCCGCTTAGTGCAGCTATTAGTTCAAAGTTGTCGTGAATTTCATGTTCAGCCATTTATATGAAATTGTTACAATGAAACTCACACTTTTATTTACTCTTTATAGACACACACACACAAAGAGAAAATAGATTCTGTAAGAGGCTTAAGGCAATAAACCCTTCTTGCTCGCAAGTGCACTTTGTGAACCAAATGCATTCATGTAGAAGAAAAAAAAAAAAATATATATATAAAGAAATCTAAGTGATATGAAAATTTGCAATAAATAAATACGGAAAAAAAGCTTTTCCAAATAAAATATGTAATACATTAAAGATTATGAGAGACATGTAAGACCGAATTAATTTGTACATTTCAAACTGCATCGAAAATCTAAATTTATGCCAAATTTATGTTAATTTCCAGCATTATTCTGTCCTCCTGAGGCGGATATGCTTTTAAAAATGCAACCCGACATATTTTCAATCTATCATAATGAAACTTCTCCTGTGAGAGCATTGGGAAAATGAAAAGCAGATTTTAGTAACTCAGAACATAGCCAACCATAGATGAGTAACAGATACTGAACCACCAAATGAAGGGTAAAATTCAAAGGCAACCAGTTCCAGTATGCTTGGTGTGCTCAAAACAGTCATTATTGTCACAGTCTTTTACTTCAAAAGGAGAAGTGAATGACACCCAACAGAAGCAATGTAATCAGTGACCCAGATGTTCATAACACCTCCTGTCCTCACTGACATAAACGTGAGAACTACTTCAGAAGCTGCATTTTTGGACATGGAGGTGTTTAATAAGAACAGGAGGAATTTATGACAACACCCATCCTTCAGTTTTGATGATCCAATTACAACTATGAATGTGAATTTAAAGTGACAGGTCACGCAACAATGTAAATTCATCTATTCATGCCTTTGAAACCTACCTTAGTTATTTTACTCCGTAGAACTCACATGCCAGAGTTATTTATCGCATTAAGTTTAAGCTGCTCTTTTGAATATAATGGAAGTGAATGTGAGCACAGCTGTCGGGACAGGATTTTCAATTTCGGGTAAGTTTAATTTCAGTCCGTCTCTCACACAAGATATTGTATGGCTTCAGACAGGTTGGAATATAACAATATAACTGTTTTTAATTAATAACTGCAGCCTTGGTGAGCCTAAGAGATGTCTTCAGTATATTTCGGCAGTATATGTAAACCTAATGGATGAAAAGGTAGACGAATTGCAGAAGAATTATTTATGATGTAGCCAATATACCAGCAGAGTTCCTGTGACTGTTAGAGCATGTCACTAGAAATGCCAATACCATGAGTTCAAGTCCCAAGGAACAAAGTGATAAAATATATATATAGCCTGAACGCAAGTCACTTTGGATAAAAGTGCCAGTCAGATGAAGAACTGTCAGATGAAACACACAGAAGTTAAAGGAAAAAAAAAAAATCGCACACCAGTCAGAAGCGGGAAGTGTGAGTGAAGCCGCAACAGAAAAATCATTCCTCTTTTTCATTTCGACTTCACCTCAGAAGAATCAAGACCACTCTGAATACAACTACTGTTAAAGGATTCCAGTAACGTTTATTATACATTCACACTGGACACTAGCAAACCAACCCTTCCAACGGCAACCCATGAATTACACATTTAAGACTTCTTGTGGTAAGCAGAACGATGAAAAGCCTGTGGCATTTTATGAAAAAAACAATCACGGATCTCACGAAATATTAATGTGAAACATTTCTGATGCATAGAGACATTGACAGAGAAAAATAACAGACTTCTGAATGAAACGATATTTACTGATGACAAATAAAAATCAAATAAAAACATAATTAGCACCAGAAGCCATTACAAATGGCGAGAGCTTTCAGGGGGAATGATGTAGAACAATCAATTTACGCACTTAGAATTACAAACTTCAGGGTTTTATGCTAATTATTGTCATTTGTGGCACGCACGTGCACATTCATACAACACAATTATGAATAAACACACATAACCGTTTAAGATAGCTTGTTAAGCCTTAATGGAAGCATGACATTGCAGTAAGATAGATTCGGCATGCAGAAGATTCATCGAATAGAAATCTCTCGCACGTTTGCGCCATCTGAAAGCAGCTGTTCAACTACGAGCACATTTCCCTGTCCAGGGACTCTCGCTTGCTGTGAAGTCACACTATGCAAGACGGATGACTTTGCACAACTTCAGTGCACTTTTACGAACTGCCACCATTCCAAAGTGTCCAAAGGTACGGGAAAGTAAAACACAAAAATTTACACTATATGGCTATCCAAGTTCCTTGAGTGAGCGGCTTGCTGGTGGGCACATTGCAGGGCAGCGCTTGTGTCCTTTTCTGCATGTATTTTCGTACTCATGAGAGACTCACACATACAAAAATGCACAAGTATAATCACACACACACACACACACACACACACAGAGAGATGCCCGGCAGGCCTTGGCAGAGAAGAGCAGAGATGATCCAGGCAGAAAAGAGCGGCAGCAGCAGGTTGCTGGCATTGAGGCTCCAGTGCTTGTACTGTAAACATGAAGAGAGGGACGGACCGCCCCCATCCCCTCTCGCTCATTCAGTTCCTTCTGTTCTGCTCTCTGTCGTCTCTTTCTCACTTGCCCAGCCGCTGCTCACACATCGCATAGCGCTGCAGAGCACCAAACAGGTCGTCGTAAGAGACGTCTACATGGGACGGCATGGAGCTACAGGTGGAGAGGAGAGAAAAATTTAAATTAAATTTAAATAAAGACATTAAAAAAAAAGAGAGAACCTCTCTTATGCTCACCAAGGCTGCATTTACTTGATCAAAAATACACAAAAAATATTGTTAAATATTACTGCAATTTAAAATAATTGTTTTCTATTTTAATATACTGCTCAAGAAACATTTCTTATTATTATCAATGTTGAAAAGTGTTCACAAAAATATTAAGCAACAACTTGTTTTTTTTCAGGATCCAAAAGAACAGTATTTAGTTAAAATAGAATTTTCAACATTAAAAATGTAATTTTTGATCAAATAAATGTGCCCTTGCTATATAAAAGTCCTCATTCTCTATAAAATATTACTACTTGATTTTATTCCAAATGCACACATTTCATTTTGGTGGAATGAACATGATTAAACGTGGTTGGGTTATCTCAGTTTCCTCAGGGTAGTTGAGCTGATATAATTAAAATGTAGCTAACTATATACTTGAAATGTAGGTGCATAATTGTAAATCAATTTTGTGCAATCACTTAAACTTTTAAAAATCAAAAAGTAATTTTTTTTTTAAACAGCCCTTATTAACAGACTACAGATGTGTTATCAGGTACCAGACAAACACCATCCAATGCTCAGAAGACTATGAAGCGCCAAACAGGAAATAACTATATAAAGTCTGATTATATAAATGTAAATTGTGAATATATAGAAATAAATCAAAATATTTTTTACAAATATGAATATATAAATGTAAATAATTAATTAATATACACAATTAAATCTGAATATATAGTTATAAGCCTGAACATTCTTAATGCTTTTTTATGAAAACGGTATGCCTATACATCCTGTGCATGTATCAATGGAGACATTGTGCTATATTAATTAATGTATTTGTATTTGTAATAAGTATTTGTAAGCAGATTGTTTCAGCCCTCTCAGCCATGTTGAAATGTCTAGAAAGCTAGGTAATAACACCGTCACTGACTTCTTTAAAGAAAAAATCAGTTAAGAACTTCTGTCTACTGGCATAAGACATAATTACATTGAGATGTAGAGAATAGCCTATATATTCAGATTTGCATTTATATATTCAGGATTTTTAATTATATATTCTGATTTGCAATTATATTTTCAGAATAATATCTATATCTTCACAAATTACATTTATATTATATATTCAGACTTGCATCTACATATTGGAATTTACATTTATATATTCAGACTTATAACTATATATTCAGATTTACTTCTATATATTCATTATTTACGTTTATATACTAAGATTTTTAATTTTACATTCAGACTTACAACTATATATTCTGAGTTTGCTTATAATGCAGTGAATCTGTGCAGAAACACACTGCCATCTAGTGGAAGCTCAGAGAAACACAAAAACCGGACAATGCAAATTTACGTTTTGCATTAGTTCAATACATTTTGCAATTATCACTGAAAAGGAAAAATACAGGTTTCCTTCTCTATTAAATTCTGCTTCTTAAGATAAATCGACAGGATGTGTTATATAATTTTAAAAGTGGAAGCATATGAATTTGTGCTTTTTCACCCAACATCAAGATTTTATGTTAAAATATATATAGAACGAAAAGTGTATTTTGAGCTGCTTTGTGTACATGCCTTACATTTGTTTAACCTTTAATTATATTAGCTACAGCGCATTTATCATTCACAATCTGATATGGTAAAAACTCCATGCATATTAATTAGGCCAGAAACTGGCGTTTAAAACAGTTAAGATGTAGTCTGTCACACTGCAGGACTCTGGTGATGGTTGTATGATGCAATGTGCTGAAAGTCTGCATGTGTGCAGTGATCTCACAGTGCTGTTCACGTCATCACACACACTTCCAAAGCTTCCAGAGATAAGTGTGTCAGCGTGGACAGGTTTAGCTGTTAATCTGTGCTGATAATCACGCGAAAGGATTTAAGTAAACTGCCAGGAAAAATGCCACCGTACGCACTGACGCACACTCATAGAAGTATGAACGTAATTATGTCAAAGCACACACTTCTACCAATCCCTCATTTTTTGACAGGGATTATTTCTTTGTTGTACATTTTCACTTTATTTCCAGGTTTAAATTTGATTTTAAATTTAAGACATCTATTGTGGACTTTTGAAGGCCACTGTGCTTTAAAGAATACCATCTTGTTCTTGTTTGAAGCATGAACTCACTTTGTTCCATGTCTTAGACAACAAGACTTCATTTTGCATCTAGTAAGTTTATTTCGATTTAAGGCTGTTTAGATATTTGTATTGGAAAAATATATTGAAGTATATAAAATAGATATTCTTTTTTTGCAATGCATGCAACATTTAATGCAACGACTTTATGAATTGAAGACATTCTGCTCCGACTTAAGACATTTTTAAGCCCTTAATATGTGAATGAACAAATTAAGACTTTAAGACGTGCAGAAAGCCAGAGGAAAGGACCAAAAAGAAGAAAACGTCAAATGTTCTGTACAAAACAAAACTTGTTTTATGGTTTAAGAACTTGCCTGTATTCTGTACAGTTTGTGCTTGCTCAGTTACATCTATGCATACACATACTCACATAATCTCTGTTAGTCTGATGTGCCAGGGAAGAAATCCAAGTGTGCTTTCCACAGGGCCGAACTTCAGCACCAGGTCTGGGTCTGGTATGTTCTTTGACTCTGCACAGGGGGGAAAAAAAACAGGCATCAGTGGAAAAACCCTGAGGAGCTTCTGAAGATGAATAATGAGAACACTACAGACTCTTTTGGCAGCTGAGAAGATGCTGGAGACCATGGAAAAAGCGAAAAGGGTCCTGAATAACAGATCTGTCTGATCTGCCTCTTGTCATCTGACATCATCATGTTCCTGATACAGATATATACTATTCTATTATTGTAAGCAGATTTTGGTTTGATACATTACTGTAACTATTATAAATAATAACAAATATTAAGATAAATATCTTGTAATACAATTAAGTATATATAATATAATTTATATTATTAAAATTTAATATTATGACCCAATATTTATGAAAATGTCAATCTACAAGAGTGAGTTTAGTGAAACGGCTAAGTTTTATTTAATTGATTCAGTCACAAAAAAAAAAAGTGTCTATAAAGAAATCTATAAAGAAATGTCAAATTGCCATATAAATAGTCTGTGAAATATTATACTGTTTGGCATTTTCAATGTGTTTAATATAAGATATACTTTTTAATTATCAGATTTCACAGCTTTAAAAGTCTTTCTATTTATTCTGCTCTTGTACTGTGACAAAGACAACACCAATACAATACAAAAAAATAATCCCATAAATTATTTCATAAGTCCCTCATAAGGCACTTTGAAGAAGAAATAAAAATAAATTCTCCTTTTCTTCACTTGTAATCCCTAGCAGCATTCACCGAAGAAAGGAAAATAATTGATCGGATCCTTAATTTTATTTATTTGTCAAAATAATAGAAAGCACTTTCAATTATGCAGAAAAGTTTCTTCTAATACAACCTGTGGTTGCACAATTTTTTCAAAGACTAACACATATTTGTCCTTAAGCACTTATATACATAACATATTTATAAGGCTCAATGCGGAGTGCTCTTTTTACTGCAATCAAATTACAGGACTGAATATCATATTTAACTGTGGGTTTGTGCTGGTCAGCTAACAGACATGCTGTATCCTCACCTCTGAGTAATGAGTCCAGCACAGTGACGTTAATGTCTTTGGATGTCTTTTCCTTCTGCTCAACGGCCCGGCAGAGCTGCTGGGCTGCCTGGACGATACTGAGCCGCCCATCATCTGGAGATAAGACCTTCACCACTGACTGACAAGATAACACTAAAGAAGACACAAAAAATGACTTTCATTTATATTAAGTCAAATATGGACAACATTTACAAAGACTAAAACACCCGGCTGATGCATAGCCTATATTCCATTTAGAAATTGAGTAAATCAGAGCAAGTGACTAAATAGGAAGTCTTTCCGCTAAAGTCAGATGTGTGTGATGAGACAGAGCTAAATACATCTCGTGAACAAGCCTACGCAAAGTTACAAAGCTGCTGATTTGGTACTCAGAAAACGTTTCTTATTATCATCAATTCTGAAAACAGTTGTTTTACTGACCACAAATTTTTGAAAAGTATAAATATGTTACGGCATGAACAACTAATCCAACTGGATCAGCAGAAAAAGCACTTATTATTATGGAGTTCTAAAATATACAAAGCTTAGGAGTTAAACAATGAAAAACAGGTTTTCCTATGTATCACCGTGTCACTCTGGATTGGGTTCCATATGGTCCTCAAAAAGATGACTTGCTCAAGGCATATTTTGAAAAATAAAACCAATTCCTGACTTACAGAGGTCAGCAACAATTAATTTTTTTCAGACAAAAAAAAAAAATAATTCTCCATTTTCCCACAAAGCCTGTAGAGAATTAACCTGCTTTTCCAAATCCAAGCCATGAAAACAGATAAAAGGTATAAACAACTAATCACTGTGATCCATTACAGAGATCATAAACGAACAAAAACCTGCAATCACACTAGACAAAATATTCTTATCCAACCTGTTTGTACAGGTGTCCACCCACAGTGGGCGTCCCAAACAAAAAGCAACAGTCATTTTCTCAGGAATTCAGCCTCACCTTGATGCTCCTGTTTATCTGCACCGTTCTTCATAAACTCCACCGAGTATTTGGAACGGTCCATCCCCAAAAGCTCCTGCTGCTGTTTCAGGATCTCCTCCATGAGTCTGGAGTTATTCCTCCTGAACACACCTGCAAAACAAGACGTCCCACACCCATTAGACACTATAGTTTCAGAGAGAAACCCTCCATTTTCGTTATATTAGTTGGAAACAACCATAAAACCCAGCTTAGACTTCAGCACGTTATATCAGAAACATCAATCTAAAAATGCTAGAAGCAAACCTCACACTTTCAGAAGACAAATTTAGACCCTCAACACTTTAGGCTAATTGAGGAACATGTCAATGTGACAATGTGGTTCAAGATCAGTGGCTTTCAATGGGTGGGAAACAGTTCTGTTCTGACAGGGAATAATCACTGTTAAATAATAAAACACAATAAAATATATGATCATCAACTTTTAAAAGGGAAGAGAAAAAAAGCTTGATTCAAAACTAGGCTAGTTGAAAACCACTGACTTCTCGGTTTTACTTAGCCCACAGTCGCATGAATGACTAACGAAGGAAATTTCTTGGCCACACAAAATTTATGACCTTTAAATTACGAATCACTAGTAATGTGATCCAGACTTCTGCTCACCCTTACCAGTTATAAAATATCAGTCAAAGGTTAGAAGCAAAATATTACATCAGACACTCCTTTACATCATTTGAGAAATATATTAAGGTGAAAGAGACTGTTTTAAAATAGACCAGACAGATTGTTAAATTATAAAGATAAGAATAAAATGCTCGATTAATATGCATTTCAAAACCTTCGAAGGGCTCGAAGAAAATTATTCATGAAAATAACGGTATTATTGAGTCTAGTTTCACTCTTGAACTCAAGGAATAAAAAAAGTTTAGGTGCAAGTCACATGTTTTTCCTATATTACACATTTGTAAGTAAGAGGTTTTTATTCGTTTAAAACATTATACATTTAATAAACATATAATATAATAAAATATACATTTTTGTTTTATATATTTTATGAATATGAGTCTAAATATGTTATGCTGAATGATCATGGAAGATTATTTCACCCATATTTTGACATTTTATAATCAAAGAAGTTATTTGAAACATTAAAGTAGACACTTTAATGTGTATAAAATCCCTTTTATGTATATAAACTTCTTATGTATGTATACAAAATCACTTGTACATTTAATTTGATGCAGAAACCCAAATGGGACATCTCATCTTTGACCCATATAATTACAGATAACCATAACCATAATATCTGACATCAATATGAGCAAAAAAAGTGAAGCTTTGGCATAAAGGCAATGAACACAAAGTACTCCACCAATACATCAAGTGCGTGCATTGATCTCTTTGCTCAAGTCATGGGTTGAAAAAACAGCAGGTGACTGGATGCATGTGACTATCATTCACTTCTCTTTATTTAATGCATTAGAATCCCGATGTGTCTTACCTTGATTATCATAAACACTGACATATGAGATGCCCACTGCCATGCACCAGACCACTAGATTGGCGATGTCGGTGAACTGGATCTCCTCCTCAGTGATCAATAACCCCAGATGAAGAGGCAGCTTCTCTAGCGTCCTGCCATCGGCTCCCCAGCGAACCCGGCGGCTGGTCCGTTTGCCTATGGGTCCAGCCCTTTTCGGATTATGAAAGCCGAGGGCAAGGGGTAGTAACAATCCCAGCACGGCCCGTTTCCATCTCCAGATATGGACTCGGAACCAGGCGAGCAGCGCGCGCTGGACATAGAGCAGTGCGTGCAAAAAGCGCCACACCATCTCATTCAGTAAAGCCATGCTTTAAAGTCTTTTAAACGCGTTCCAATTTGAATATAGCTATGGGATTTTGAAGTAAATTCCTCATATTAAAGTAAACTGTGTATGCGTGCGCGGTGGTCTATCGAAAAATTTGCCATTTTGTTCACTGCCAACACCGCAGCGCGACGGCTGCCATTTCTTCGTCCTGCCAACCTTTCCACTCTGAACCCGCTGCTGTGTGACATGGAGCTCTCTGATTGGACGGCTGACAGAGCGTTCGGCCGTCACTCTAATCGCTGGTCTGGGATCGGTTGTGACGTTTTCCCCGCAAGTGCTAAAGCGGGAGAAGGACATTTGCAGCTGATTTCAGATCAAAATAAATCAAAAACCACCCTTACGCGATATGGTTTAATGTGATTGGCAGCTGTACCGGTAAATGGAATGTGCGTAAATCCTATTAAATGTCTATTAATTTAATCCATGAAAACAAAAAGCTCAATAAAATTATGTTTACTTCGGATATACATTTCAGATTTTACTTAATCTAATAGAATATATAAAACGTTTTTATAAAACAACTTTTAACACGTACTAACTAGCCAGTGTTTCATGGATCAGCGTTGCAACTATAAACTTTATGATTTATATATATATATATATATATATATATATATATATATATATATATATATATATATATATATATATATATATATATATATATATATATAATATTATTGTATTTTATAATATAAATATAATATTTGTATTAGATGAAGTGTAAAAAATTTATATAAATGATTAATATTAAATTAAAATATATATTAAATGAATACTTTCAATATTATTTATAGGCTATATTATATTTTTATATGTTACTATGACCATAAATGTCTTTTTATGGGTCTGTTTATGATTTCTTTCTGGAGGTTAATGAAATTAAACCATCTGAAAACCATCTTTTCCAATCCAAATACAGTTTATTTTATTTTAAGGTGTCCATATCTCTGATGGTGACCAAACTGGACAAAACACTACAACAGTGATCATTTATTGTTCATTCTTTTTAAGGGATGGCAGAAACAAAACATGCAGAGAGGCAGAACAACATTACAGTTATGTCTTCATATGTAAGGATTACATTTACAAATCACAATCATCGTATTCCTCGTTGTCTATGTGTTCAGTTTTTCTTTCCTAGTCTGCTTCTCACAGATATCTTGTGCCAGTACATAAGCTCGCCATTCATCAAGAGATTCATGGACAGGCTCGCTGCAGAAATCAGGCCTGATTTCCACATCCTGTGCCAAAAGGTCCTTTTTGACCTCAAGGAGTTCACAGCTGCACTGCCACGGGTTTCCATCCAAATATAGAAGTTTTAGTTTTGGTAGGTTCAATGCAGGCAGGGTGGAGAGTTTGTTGTTGTGCAGATTTAACACCTGCAGTCGCCTGAGAGGCTTCAGCTCACGTTCATGTATCGTGTCAGTGTTGTTTCCCTTCGGATCCAAATGGACCGGTGTCTCTGGAAGGCTGGTATGAAAAGAATATTAAAACAACTGATTAAAAGAAACAGTTATCAAACAGTTATCATTTAACACGACCAATTAATCACATCATATTCAGTCTGATAAAAGCAAAAATAAATGAATAAATGCATAATGCATAAATATAGTAAATGTATGTATGCATAAATAAATATATAAATGCATAAATATATAAGTGTGTAAATGAATAAATACATCCATAGATAAATGCATAAATAAACAAAAGCATAAACTCATAAATAAAAAATAAAATAAAATAAATTCCTTACTTGAAATAAAATAAACGATAAATAAAATAAAATAAAATAAAACATGCAATAATGTGTTTTATTTCAACTATATGCCAAGGCAATGTTTCTGATTTTCATTTAGTAATGACTTGATAATATTTTATATATTTTAATAACTAAAATAAGACAATATAACTGCAAAAACTATACAAAAAGGCAAAAACATACCAAAATTACTAACTGAAATTAAAATGAAACTGGAAAATATTAATATTAGTCATTAATTAATATTAATCATATTCATTAATATTAATCTCAAAATAATAAAATAAAATAAAAACTATAGTATTATTTAAATGATAATAAAAAAACAAAGACTGACTTTACTTCAGAGGACAGGGGCATTGGCTTCAAAGTTTTGGATGGAGTTGTTTTCCAAAAAGAGATGTTTGAGTAGTTTCATCCCTGCTGGTTGCTGAAAAGAGACTTCCTGGATATTGTTCTGCCTGCAGTCCAGCTTTTCAAGTTTAGGGGTCAATCTAGCAGGCAGTATTCGTAGCTGGTTTCCTGCCAACTGGCACACAGAGAGATTAGGCAGACGAAGACCCCCGTCGACTGATACTAGCCCTGAAAGGGTAATGAGGTTGTGCAGCTGGGACATGTCACGATTCCTCAGCTATCAGATCTGAATACTGTCCAGGTTCAGATGTACCAGAGACCGAGGAAGATCGTGAGGGACTTTGGTGAAGTAGTTTGAAGACAAATCTAATGTTTTTAGAAGCTGCAGTGAAGAGAAGAACGTTGATGATATGGAGGAGATCCTGTTACTTCCCATGCTAAGCAAATTTAGAAAGGGCAACCTGGGGGTGCCATGTATTGATTCAATTTTATTTCCATCCAGATAAAGACACTCAAGCTTTTGAAGTCATGTTAGGGTGTTTGCGCAGAAGGTGCTAATCTGGTTATTCTGGAGGTTCAGGACCTACAGCTTCTTGAGGCCCTCCAGGGGCGACTCTTGTAGGCTGTGAATCCTGTTGTGGCCTAAATGGAGGATCTCCAGGCCAGAGGGCAGGCCCCGGGGAAGCTGTCTCCAACTGTTTTTTTGAAGGTCCAGAGTTCTTAACAACACGTGAGATCTGAACACATTGGTGTCAATCGGCTCGATCCCACCAGACGACAGAACTACTTCTTCAAGGCCTGGCAGACCAGAAAAATCTCTGACCTATAAATAACACAATCTGTTTCAAATCTAGTATAACAGGCACTAAGAATACATGAATAATAATCATTAAAACTTTAATTAGATGGTATCGATAGATAGATATCATAGATGGTATGATAGTATTAGAAGTATTAGAAAAATCACATAGTACAAAATGTAAAAAATTTACCTAAAATTTCAAGAAAATTAACAAGAAAAAATGTATTTCATCCATCAGGAATGAATGAATCAATAAATCAATGCCTGAATGAATTGATGATGATGATAGTCTATAGAATCTGCTTATATACTTCTATTTAATAAATTCATCCATTAATAAAGGTTGGGTGGTGCAGCAAATAATCACAAATCTCTGGTTATTTGAGCCAAAAATGATATCATAATCGATTAATTTAACATTTGATATAGAAGTGTTATTTAGTATCACTGAGATACTATTGTAGGTTTATTAATATTTTTATTAAGTTTTTATTTTCAGATTTTCTATTTTACTTTTAAAGTTTTAGTAATTTTGTTGTGCTTTTCTACACACATACACACACATACATTCAGTATACACATATATTCTTTCAGTTTTATTTTTAATCAAATTAAACTAACTTAAAACGAGAAATGTTGCCCTTTTTATTTGATTTTTATTCAGTTAGCTAACCTTTATTTTATTTCAAGTAAGTAGTAAATAATAATAACCCTAGTAATTAGTTTAAAGGTATTATTATTATTTCATCATAATGTTCTCTAATTCAGACTTACATAATTATACGGTTTTCCTATAATATTACAACTATTAAACAATATTAATAACAGAAACCATGCGTGTATAGGCTTTATTAACTCTTGCAAATATAATATACATTTAAACAACTAATAATAGGATAATAACTACTGTATTTATATTAAGTTCCCACGAAGTGACGTGCTCAGTAATCGATTCGCTCGTCTATCGACGGCCTCATCGTGTGGCAGACCAAACTAATCGATCCACGCTGCTGCTGACTTGTCCGATCTCGGATTTCCTGGTCAGATGAGAGAGCTCGGAAAACATATAAACAAATCATCACTCTCGCTCTATCACCTCGGAAGTCAGTTGTTAATATAACTTAAACGGCCGGGTGATCGCACCGAGTAAAGGATTAAATTCTAAGTTAATATCTGTGTGTGCTCCCTGTATCCGCGTTAAAGATGTCTGCGTCCGCCGGCGGTGCTGTATCTCCGGGCTTGGCCCTCTCTCCCGGTCCCGCTTCGTCTCCCGGCTCCGGCATGTCCATGTTCCGATGGCTGGAGGTGCTGGAGAAGGAGTTTGACAAGGCGTTTGTGGACGTGGATCTGTTGCTGGGAGAGATCGACCCGGATCAGGCTGATATCACATATGAGGGCCGTCAGAAGATGACCAGCCTCAGCTCGTGTTTTGCTCAGCTGTGTCACAAATCCCAAACCATCTTTCAGCTCAACCACAAACTAGAGGTGAGGAAGATAGATGGATATTTTGTAAAGTTGTTAGTCTTTAGTTTACTTGCATAGAACTGTATGTATCGTCTTTTGAATGTTTCAATCTGAATGTTAAGGACTGACCCACTAGTACTTAGTGTCTTATACACATTAAATCTTTATTTACTGTTTTTATTTTATTTTGCAAAAATAGAATATAAATATATTCTCTGAATTTTCAGCTCCATGCTGTTTCAGATGGATTTCGAACTACTACCAATCTACACTCACTAAAAGTACCATGTAAATATAGCATCGGCACATAAATATAGTATTGTCTACCATATACATGGTACTTTTTGAAAGGGTCAGGATTCACATGGTCTTAGAAAACTTGGAAATATCAGGGAGTTTCTGAAGTGTAATTTCCACACCTTTAAAAAATAATGGAAATTCAATATGTCATGGAAATTTCTATAGTGGTTTCAGTTTTAAAATACACTGCAAGATTTAACTGACTGTAAATTGTTTCTTCTGAAAGAAAAAAAACCTTTGAAATGAAAACTGCTCAATAATATTGAAAGATTGCATGTATAGATGTCAACAGTGCATCATTTGCATTCTGAATTATTCATTTGCATCCTGGTATTTTGTTTCAGTAATGTTCTCATTGCATAAACATGAGCTTTTCATTCCATGTAGCAAAGCTTTTGTGCAACTTAAAAGATGATTCTAAATTTGCAACTGTACGTAATTACAGTGTGCTGCTCTCGGTCAATAAGTAAGGCTTACAATGCAGTTAATCTGGTTATTATTGCACAGTAAACCCAACAGGGTGATGAAAACCCCCTACGCGAAGCAAGCTGTCATGATGGACATGAGTCTTGTGGATATTAGAGTGAAAGTAATACATTTGAATAGGAAAAAATTGGCAAATGAGCTTCTTTGGATTGTCAAAATAAACTGTATTGGCTAAAAATTAGAAGAACTCATGTAACTAAATGGCCTGTTATGTTCATCACTTCTTGTAGGCTGTCTGATAAATAATGCATATGTGCTTAGAAATTAATGCACTTGTCGTTTTGTTCATTTCATTTTTCTCTGGACACACAGATGGCAGTATCTGGATGTCAGCTGCATAAACAAACATTAAAAGTTGCCAGTTCAGTAGCAGATTTCTTTATCCACAGGAAATGCTTTGCATATGGTGTAAACCGTGTTGGCGTAGTCACAAAACTAGGGGGACGGCATATAAAAACCTGTTAAACCTGCTTAGACTGGTCATTCTCCTGTTTAAACTGACTGCAGTGCATCACATAAATGATCCCTTAACTTTAGCAACAGCATAACACGCACTAATGTGCCAGGTCATGTTTTCATGAAGTATTGCTGCTGCTGAGCTCCGCTATCCTGTGATTTTTCTGTCACACAGTTTGGATAATTGGCATCTTGTCTGTGTGTTAGCAGATTCTGGCTTCTCAGTAGACCAGCTCGGGGTAATCTGCTTTTCCCACCACTTTTCAAATCTGTTAATGGCTTTTTATCAAAGCTTACAGTCCAATTTGAAAAGCAGGATAATCTTCCACAAGGGAAATGATTCGTCTTTGCTGTGGAGGACTCACTTGTGTCCAGGAGATAACAGGTTCTCAACTGTAGTGACTCACCGGTATATTTGTGTGGGAGGCTGAACTTCAAATAACACCGTGGTGTTAACATAGTACAAGTCCAAAACCCTTAGCATGGGGTTCCAGAAAAAACATGATAATACCATAGTACATCTTTGTTAGATAATATACCAACATGACTACTTACAGTCAAAATAAAACTGCATTGTCAACCCGTAATGTGACGCATTGCTGAAAGAAGCAGGTTTTTTAGTAGGGATTTATTATACCGATTCATTTTTTTGTCATTTCGAATTATGTTTTTAGTAGGGGTGCCTTAATTAGTGTGCTGTGCATTAGATATTAAAAAGTTTTCACAGCAAATGTATTTCTAGAAATGTTGTGTTTGGAAATGAATGCCATTTAAAACGCTGCCAATACAGACATGAACATTCAGATAGATGTTCCTAGTCACTGAAGCACATCATACAAAACCTCTACATCAAAAAATAAAACAAAAAAAAAAAAAGCAACAAACCATTAAAGAAGACTGTCACTGTTTATTGGGAGGGGCTGCAGTGGGAATCTAAAGTATTCAGAGTGGCCGTTGGGTTTAGATTCACTTCTCTTGCTGCACTTGTTTCAGAACAACTACTGACAGATCATTGAACCTTCTCTGCTGTGTTGCTGCTGAAAATGAGAGTCGCTCAGCTAACCTTGGCTATCCAGAAGAGACGGGGCGCATAAATAAATGAGTAGGCTAGTTCTTCTATGAGAGGACATTTATTTATGCCCTTCATGCAGCTTCCTTACTTAAGCTGATTGAGCTGCTTTCTAATGGCAGGGCCTTTCAGTGGGGCACGGGATGTCATTATACACCATGGCTGTGGTTGGTGATGAGTGTGTCAGATGAGAGTATGCTCTTCTGAAGGGAAGCGGAAACTTAATGAACAGTTTTGAAAAAAAAAAAAAGAAGCTTGTTTATGTTTAGGATAATCCTAGGATGAACTAAATGTGACATAGTCTTTGTACAGATTATTTGGCATATCAGTCTCAAATCTATTTGGAAAAGTGCAAAGTGGATCAGGAAAAAAAACTCAGTCCAAGCGACATTCACAATTTGAAATCCAATTTTTCTAATGAAATCCGAACAGTCAGATTGAATTTCAAGTAGTTTCTTGTATCATTCAGGACTGTAACATCATATGCAAATCCTCAATTAATGTACTATGTAGGGAATGGAGATGCATGACTGTGTAATTTTATGGAATGCCTCATGAGTTAAAGAAATCTCATTGTGAAGAAGAGATAAAATGTTCAGTTTTCCGTTCTCTCATTTTAAATGAATAGTTCAACCAAAAATAAAAGAAAAATTAACAAAAATTGTACTCACACTCAAGTCATTCAAGATGTAGATGAGTTTGTTTCTTCATCAAAACAGATTTGGAGAAAGTTAACATTACTTGCTCACCAGTGGATCCTCTGCAGTGAATGGGTGCCGTCAGAATTAGAGTTTAAACAGCTGATAAAAACAACAATAATTCACAGATAATCCACACCACTTCAGTCCATCAATTAATGTCTTGTGAAGTGAAAAGCTGCATGATCTTTTTCCAGAAATTTTTATTTTTGAATTAACCATTCAAAAAAAATGACTCAAGCAAGCAACGAACTAAAGTCGTGTATCACATAGGCAGCATGTCTCAACATGCCAGAAGAATTGCACTAATTGCTAGTCCAGAGTCTAGTCCCTCAAAAAGCCACAAATTGCAGTTTGACTGTTAGGATAAAAATTTGTCTTCATTTTCATATTTATATATTTTTGTTAATCTGTATGTCTGCTCCATTCCGGATTGGAGAAGGATGGGTCAATACTTCATACGCAGACACTTCTTGAGTCAGCACAAGTTTGATTCATGATTCTTGGATGGCTATGTGTGTATGTGCTTCAGGCTCAGCTGGTGGACCTGCGGTCGGAGCTGACAGATGTCCAGGCGGAGAAGGCTGTGGTGGAGAAGGAGGTTCATGAACAGCTTCTTCAACTCCATGCCATGCAGCTCAAACTCCAAGCCAAAGGCGGACAGGCGGTCGACTCTGACTCCATCAAGGACAGGATGGTAAGCACAGCACCAGATTCCTACAAATGTAGCAGAACCAAGACTAGGTTTTATATCTAGATGGCTTGTAGGACACCTAGATCAATGTGTTAGCATCAAGGCCACCTGGATAGTCAACTCATTATGTAGTCGAACGTATGTGGACACCTGATCACCGAACATCTCATTCCAAAACTATTGGAACTGTTATAACAGTCACCACTTTTTTGGAAAGGTGTCATTTGTTGTTGTAACACTAATGGAGGAATTTGCTTCCATCGGGGGTGTCAGGGAGGTCTCTGATGTTAGTTGATTAAGATGAACTAGTTGAGTGGGATTTTGAACAAGCCAATCAAGTTTCTTCAGGCCCATCTCGAAAAAGCATTAATAAATGAACCAGGAACCAGTTTTGCATACAGGATTATTGTCATGCCGTTTAGCAAAAAATCTGTGAAAATCAATCTGTGCTGTAGGTTTACTTTTCCATTCACTGGAATTGATGCCTCAACCATCCCTATGTGCGAATATCCAAATTCCATGTTACACAATATGAGCATATACATTTTTGCTAGAGATTACATTTAACAGTGTTACTAAGTTATTAGTGTTTTTAAAATTTAGGTAATGGCAAAGGTAATCTTACACTTCTATGTCTTTAGGGATTACATGGCTGTATGCTTCAGTTTATTCAGCCATAAACAACGAGTTGGCTATAATAGCTCGGTCCACTAATTAGTACATGTGTCTACATACTTTTGACTGTGTAGCATAGCTGTGACATTTGATGGTGTTGTTGTAATAGCAGTATCTTTGCATAATCAGCTGTAATGAACACTAACAGGCTCTGGTTGGGTTGGCACTCTGCTCTGTGTCTTCCTGACTTAACCCTGCTGATGTAAGGATAACCGATGATGCTTCTGTAACCGGCCTTCCTGTTTAACCCTACTTCTCTAACCTTTGACCCTCTGTTTTTCTTCTCAATTTTAACCTGTGCCTTCAGTGGAGGACAGGGTAAGTTTTGCATTGTTTTGAGTCAGTGTGTGTCCCGTCTAACTCTACTTTTTCCCTCTGTTAATGCTGCCTGCTTTAACCATCCCTAATGAACAACTGTGATCTTTTTGTGTACTAGTAGATTAACAGCTAGAGGTGAGTGATATATTGGTAGCCGATACGTTATTCGCTGAAACCTTGGAAAATTGAACCAACTGATGGAGTTAAAATGAAAAAGTAAAACAACCAGTATCGGCCACCACAAGCTGTTGAGGTGTGGCCATTTTCTGGTATTGGGTGAAATTTTGTGGGCGATATCCAGTATTTTAAATATGAATCTGCCGTTTCACATGAGGGCGAAAATGTTTCTTACACAGATTTCGCTCAAGTTCAAGTTGGTCAAACGAATTCATCACATTGACCAAAAGAAAGCTGCTTGGTTTGCTGCATTTTTGCCGATAGACCTTTTTTGCCTGCGAAATTTCACTGAAATATCAGTAATGTGACCACACCTTTAGTTATTGTTACAAGCCAATCAATATCAGCCCTGAAGTTCAGTATTGGGACATGGCCAATGTTAGATGTCATTTTTCACTCCAGGGGTTGTAACAAATGAAGAGATGTCATTCAAGTGGCTTCATTTCACACTATTGGTGAACTTGTAGTATTTTTTTATGTTAAATCTACATTTGTTACAATTCTCTAGTATGCGCACACATTTAGTGGTATGTTTAAGCTAGAGTGTTTGTTTGTCCTGTGCTCTCACCTCACCTGTCATATGTACAATTGTGAAGTTGTAGTTTTTATGGTGAAGTAGGTCCATTGTTTCTTGTCCTATTTAGTGAAAAAACTATTAACTAAACTCACTATACACAACCCTTGGTTACTGCTGTACACTGCTCCCGATTCCAAACCCGAAAAGAACAAAGCAGAAAAGACCTTATGAACACACATACTAAACCCAAAAACCAAAACAAAATCAAAAATCACTCACCAACAACTCACCCCAAACCCGAAAAAAACCCTAAAACCTCGGAACACAGTTTAAGATATTTAACAGAGAAGACTGTTGACATGCTCTTCTGTATGACAAAGATGAATTGTTTTCTTTCAAATCAAAGAAATATAAGTAGAAACGCGCATCCTTTTTGAAGAGCATTGATATGGGGAGACTTCGCTTTGACAAAAAGTATAAAGTCTTATTTTTGTTTTCGTCACTTTCATAAACATTACAGTTGAACCACTGATGGCAGATGGAGTATTCTGATGATGTCTTTCATACTTTTCTGGACCTTGACAGTGTTATTTACTTGGCAGTCTATGGGACAGTCACAGGCCTCCTGGTTTTCATCCAAAATATCTTAAATTGTGTTCCGAAGACGAACAGAGCTTTTACGGGTTTGGAACGATATGGTTGATTAATGACAAAATTTTCATTTTGGGGTGGAGTATCCCTTTAATATGAAAGTGAAAGTGGCGTGTAGCCAAATATAGTGTCACATATATGTATCAAGATTCGTGTAGTATCTCCAGTGATTACAATCCTCATTACTCGCATATTTGTATCGATTTTAACTGGCTCGCTGTGCATCGTTACATCCCTAGATGAGTATGCATACATGGTCAGAAGGTTTGGTGCTCAGCTGTTCACCTCTTGTCTTTGTTTGATTACGTCACAGGAGAAGGAACTGGAGGCCAGTAAGAAAGAAAAAGTGAAGGAGGCCAAGTTGGAGGCAGAGGTGAAGATGTTGAAGAAAGAGAACGAGGCCCTCCGCAGGCACATTGCGGTACTACAGGCTGAGGTGTATGGAGCCAGGCTGGCGGCCAAGTATCTGGACAAAGAGCTGGCTGGGAGGTAAGAGGCTGCATTGTTCATCTGTTCTGATTGACCATTATCTGGGTTTCATGTGGCGATTTCTTGCACATAAAGAGCCACGACTGTCACAGAGTTCTGGGTGTCAGTTTAAACCTGAATGCTCTTTATTCAGGGTGCAGCAGATCCAGTTGCTCGGGCGAGACATGAAAGGACCGGCTCATGACAAACTGTGGAACCAGCTTGAAGCTGAGATTCACCTGCACCGCCACAAAACGGTGATCCGAGCCTGCAGGGGGCGCAATGATCCCAAAAAACCCTTGCCATCACCTGTGGGGCATGTAAGACACACAACAGGTCATTTGCAATTGCCTTTGACTAGAAAAAACAAAAAAAGGTACATCAGAGTCACCTTTGACTAGACAAGAGAATGATGTGCCTTTAGGGAATTTCACCCCAAAATCAAAATGAGAAAAAAATCAAAAATTAATTTCAATTATTATCAATACCAACAAAAACAAAACCATAAAAAACATAAACAGAAATACAAAACCTAAATGAAACAAAATAGAAAAAAATCAAAACTTATTTTCAGTTAGGTGCCATATCAACATTTCTAATTTTCATATAGCTTAAGTACTAAAATAACCAAAACAAAACAAAATTATAAAACCTTAAAAGGAAAATATAAAAATAAAATAACAAATAATAAAAACTATAGTAGTATATCAATAATACTAAAATAACACTGATTTATTTTTATTTTTAAATAAGACAAAATTTTGCATTAAACAATACAATTAATTTTAAATTAATATTATTAATCAAATAAAATTAGTCACTACTGATAAGCTACTACTGAATATATTGTAGAAACTTAATTTTCTGTAAAGTTCTTTTGTAACAATTTGTATCGTGAAAAGCGCTATACAAATAAACTTATAAATAATATTAATTTTAAAAATAAAATGTTAAAACCATTAAGATTTTTTGCACTGACAATCAAGAATCTTGAAAATTATATTTAAATGTTAATATTAACTTACATTTAAAAGTATATTATATATTTACATTTAAAAGTCTTTAAAAGTATATATTTAAATTATTAATATATTAAATATAAAATTAAGATTTTTCAAATATTAATATTGATATTAAATATTACATTTAAAATGATAAAAATACTTCATTTAAAATGATATAAAATATTTAGTCTTTAAAATTATATATTTTAATATATTGAAAATAAATAGACTCACATATAATAAATATACTATATAATGTCAGTCACGGGAATGAGATTTTTCCACAGTACAGCTGGCTACTATAAATATGAAAATAATGTCACAATATAAGTAATACAAAAGTCTATGTAATAAGCTTAATTATTTATATGCTATATTGTTTGTTTGATTTGGTGGTGAACTATTTTCATGTGATTCGTCCCTGATTATGTATATTTATATATGTATATTTACCTCTCCAGGACACAGATTCTCTAAAAAAGTCCCAGGGAGTCGGCCCTATACGCAAAGTGGTATTGACCAAAGAAGACCATGAAGGACTTGGCATCTCCATTACCGTGAGTTCAACCTTTGAGTTTATATACAGGCTAATACATCTGGTTTCAATGGATGAATCAAAGATCAAAGTCTTGATCTGATGTTTGCATTGGAATTTATACAGGGCGGGAAAGAGCATGGTGTTCCCATCCTCATCTCTGAAATCCACCCCACCCAGCCTGCAGAGCGTTGCGGAGGACTGCACGTGGGAGATGCCATCTTAGCCGTCAACAACATCAACCTAAGAGACGCAAAGCATAAAGAGGCCGTCACCATCCTCTCACAGCAGGTGAGAGACACACTTCAGTTTACAGCCTGGCCTATAACCTATAACTTATTATTAGAACCATATTTAAATCCCATCCTAACACCTACAAAGAACCTCCCAAAGGTTAAGACGCTCTTTAATTGGGCTTGTGAGGTGTAATTACTAATGCTTTGAAGAGAACATAACCGTTAAAGGAATAGTTCACTCAAAATTGTCATTTCCTCATGTTGTTCCAAACCCATTTGACGACTTTTCTGTTGAACACAGAAGGTGGTCACTCTTTCCAGTTTAATGAAAGTGAACGAGGACTTAATAAATGCACCATAGATGAATCATAAGTGGTTTATATGACTTCTGAAGTCATATGATAGCTCTGTGTGAGCAACCAAAGGTTATATTTACCTCCCGGTACAAACACAACTGACATGTTTACACACACACACCCCCACACTTCCAGACAGTCACAGTTTTTTTTACTTTTCTGCAGAGGGGGGAAATCGAGTTTGAGGTGGTCTACGTGGCTCCAGAGGTGGACTCTGATGATGAGAACGTGGAGTATGAAGATGACAGCGGACACCGCTACCGTCTGTACCTGGACGAGCTGGAGGAGGCATCAGGAGCCGGTCACAACAATGGCACTGCCGACCCCGCATCCCTACAAGGCAAGTGTATTAAATTAATTAACAGTTTTTACAGCATTTATTAATCTGTGTAGACTTATAAGTATACTGTTATTCATTCTTTGTTTGCTCACAATATATTAATATTGCATTGTAATTTATTTCATGCATTTTGTTATTTATCTTTGATGCTAAGGCTATAAATATGAATATGAATAAATAAATAATAAAAAGTAATAAATATGAATAAATAATTAATGCTACAGTAATGTTAATGTTACTTTAAAATACAAATTTACAAAAAAATTTAAATTTATGTAAATTTATAAATATGCCATTGTTGTATTTCAGCTTATTCTATTGTTCATTGTCAGTTCATGGTGATATTGTTAAATTAATTTTTTTTTTATCTTTGATGCTAATATATGGCAATAAGAAAAATATGAATGAATGGACAAATATTATAATATATAAAATAATGCTAACTAATAATATTAAAGTTTATTTAAAATGCAACTTGAAACATTCAAAATGTATTAGTAAAAAATCATATTAACCTGTTAATATTAACTGTTTGGGATCTCTAAAATTTTTTAAATATATATTTAAAAAAAGTATCTTATGCTCTATAAGGCTGCATTTATTTGATCAAAAATATAGTAAAGCAGTAATATAGTTTTAATATTTTAATAAAAAAAGTAATATTGTGAAATATTATTACAATGTAGAATAACATTTTACTATTTTAGTATATTATAAAATGTAATTTCATCCTGTGATGGCAAAGATTAATTTTCAGCATCATTACTCCAGTCTTCAGTGTCACATGAAACTTCAGAAATGCTGATTTGCTGCTCAAGAAACATTTATTATTGTTATTATTATTATTATTATTAATCTTGAAAACAGCTGTACTGCTTAATATTTGTGTGGAAAGCATGATACATGTTTAGTATTATTTTATAAATAGAAAGTTTAAAATAACAGCATTCATAAATATATTTACTGTCACTTTTGATCAGTTTAATAAAAGTATAAATTACTTTCCAAAAAAAATAAAAAATCTAACAGACCCAAAATGTTTGCACTGTACTATATGCAATGATATTGTTATAGTATATGCAGCAGTTTAATCATAAAATGATTTAATGCCTGATGTAAAATTATGAAGTTGATCTAAACTCACCAATGCTTTTCTTTCTCCTCACAGCTGTAGGGAAGCACTTAGTGAACAACAGAACAGAGAATGGAGATGCCGCCTTGTCCAGTGAATGCCCCTCAGACGACAAGACCTCCAAGACAGCAGAGTCTGCAGAAAGTTCCTCTTAGATCTCCAGACAAACAGAAGGATCCCGGAGAGGAGAGAGAGAGAGAGGAGCGTCAGGCGCAGAGACAGAGACCAGAAAGAGATTAAGTCTGCACATGTATAATATGTAACATACCAGATTCTTCTTGTTTTATGCCGTTTGGAGAACAGCCTGCTTCAGTGTCCACTGGAAATGGATGAACCACTGAGAAACACTGAGAGAAGAGGACATAATGTTACTCAGTGGCCACAAAGGATTGTTTGCAAATGTATGTCACCATCTTGCTTTATATTTGTAAAGAAACTATGACAATTTACATAGACGAGTAAAGTGATGGGATGGAATTATATGATATAAGAGTTGATTTCCTCTTTTATGTAACCTCTCTGTGCATTTAATGACCCTCTGTAGGTGAGCTGAATTTGAGCTCAAATGTAGGGCTCCGACTTTAATGATTCACTCTTCTTCTCTTGTACTGAAGTAGATGGATATAGCAATGAGTTACTGTTTGCTCAAAATGTACGCACTTTGTTTTTAACCTCTGTGTTTTAGCCTAATGTGATCCTGTACTTAGCTGCTCTAAACTAAAGCGAAGGCAAACAGGATGATGCTGCTTCCTGTTCTGCTCACAGGGTGGTCAGGAGGGGACGGGGACAGAAATGACACAGCATGTTTCACTAATAGTTAACATCCATGTGCTTTCATTTCATTGCTTACTTCACGAACAGTGCAAGAACAGAAGGGGAGAGGTGCCATTTAGTTGGTCCACAATAAATTTGGGGGTGGATTTCAAAGAAAAGATATCCAGGTCATATTTTATCCCAAAGAAAAGAAAAAAAAAAAAATAAGTATGTAATCAGCTGTGACGAGCACTATAAGAATAATCATATGTATATGTATATGTATATTGTATATATTTATGTATATGTGTATGTGTATGTGTGTATAGGGCTGCACGATTACGCATGCATTTTGTCATGTGTCTCATCAGTAAAGCCGGTTCCGTGATTAGCGGTAAATGTCTGTCACCTGTTTTCAAACGGGAGCGGCAGTTAATACACAGTGCCGTACTTCACTGACAAGCTACGCAATATTCTGTTCATATTGAGATTATGAACTCCCAGTGCATTTGAAAACACGTGGTAGCTTGTTAGTGAACTACGGCTCTGTGTATGAACTCCCAGTGCATTTGAAAACACGTGACGGATATTTACCGCTAATCATAGAACCAGCTTTACTGATGAGACACGCATGACAAATGCATGCGATTAATCGTGCAGCCCTATGTCTATATATATATATATATATATATATATATATATATATATATATATATATATATATATATATTATATATATATATATATATATATTATGTGTGGTGTTATATATATATATATATATATATATGTGGTGTGTATATATGTGTGTATGTATATATGTATATATATGTATATATATGTGTATATATGTAATATATATATATATAATACACACACACACACACATACATACACACACATGTACCTTTTTTTTCTTTTTCATTTTAATTTATTTTAGGGTGAAATGTGACCTAGTGTGATATCTAGGTGATATCCACCCTTACATATCTATCAAGGTGTTTTTAAACATCTTTACTGAACAATGTCCATCTAGACCTGATAGTGCCACTGAACCTACTGTATTAACAGTGTCTTTAGAGAAGATACTGATATGAACTGGTTAGGGAAGTGTACTTGCATTTTTACACAGAGATGTAGCATAGCGTGTTTAATCCAAGCCGATTTACTCTTTATATTCTGTGAAAAAAAAAAAACCCTAAAAGTGTGCAGATATTGAGGATGAGGATTCTCAACAATTAACTTGCCCTATATTCATTCTCGGTAGAGTCGGCTGTAGTGCCTCAAAATCTGTGAATTGTAAGATGATTACTGTATAGATCACTAGAAGAGTTCCTATAATCATCAGTGTTGCTTTCCTACCATTGAGTTATTTAACATATCACTTTTCTCAATCTGTTAGCATTTTCAGAAAGGTGTTTATCACATTCTCGTCATTTAATGCTCCATTCTGAATGTCTGTACGTTGATTATATTTAAATAAAACATGGGCTGCATAGCAATAAAACATTCCCTATTGCTTTACCCCGCTGAAAGAAAAACAGCTTGGTGGTTAAGATGGTCTTAGGCTGGTTTAAGCAGGTTTTTCAGCAAGGAAGCATAGCTTGAGTGGTAAATATCAAATATTCATAAGTTATTTGCTTCACACGGTAGTTGTCATGGGTGTTTGTAGATGTTAGGCAGATGAGGGCAGTCGGGACAATCAGCTCTTTTGGCCGTAAGGTCTTCTCTTATCAGTATGTGGGCTGGTTCAGGGGACTGTTGTTAGTTTTATTTTCTTGTTACTGATAAGATCATCTTGGGAGATGGTTTGTGAGATGAAATGCTTCCAAACTGCCAGGGCATGGCACCGCACAGATGCAACTTTGACATGGAGGAACATTTCTCCTTTTTATAGCCAATCCTCTTTTTTTGTGTGATTATTTTTCTGTTAACTCTGTTCTGTTTTTTCAGTGTCATGGGAAATGTCATAGGGAGATTGGGAATAAATGTTCCATATGTAGTTATTGTATGACATGAAATGTTTCAATAAACTTAAATTTATTTGCCCAGAGCTTCGTGCATTTTGTTGGGGTGCAGTTGCAGTAACTCATTTAAACGTGAGGTGGCAGTACAGCTTGACAGAACAAGCACAAAACATTTCAGATTACTGTGTTACGTTCGATACGTAAAACTTACGTTCATCTCTCAATAATCGTTTTACATTTGCATTATATGTTTTGCCCCCACAATAATCTATTGAGTTTTGATCATAAAAGCGTGATATATCAAATATGATACTTTAATAAACTGTTTTATTATTATTTTCTGACTTTTGTTTTAATATCAGGCTTACAGGGTTAAGACAATTCAAATTTTCGTCAGGTTTTCGTCTTAATGGAGACATTTTTTAAATTAATAAATGTGCTTTTAAAAAAATAATGATAATTCCAGCGATGTACAAATGGAAATCTGCTATTGTTATCTCTGTAATATGATTAAATATAATAGTGTCATCATCACAAAAAATCTTGATTACAACACTACATCAAAAAAAAGTTAGATTAAAATACCACACAAAAAAAAAATAAACCCAAAATATAAAACAAACAAGGGCTTGCGGGGCGGGACTAAGATGGGTCTGGTTTTGAGAGGTAATTAAATACACATAGGTAAACAGTCATACATAATTTTTATAAAAACATTGTGATAATAATGAGACTTATTCATGTTTCTTTTTTCTTATATATAACAAATTTTATCAGAAAAGGAAACAATGTGGTGCATGTGGAAACAGTAACAAAAAATTTCGCTTGAAGTCATGGAATACCTTAATAAACCTAGGAAACACCTTCATATTAAATACATGAGGTCACGTTTCGCCCAGTCGAAGGCTTTAAGACGTCGATTGCAGTTATAGTCGCGAGGCAAATGGAATATCCACGTTTACTTTAAACTTTTATTTATTATTATTATTTTTTTTCCCATATTACTGAAATAGTGCGACATACTTTGACAAAAAGCGTTTGCGCCTTACGAAGGAAATAAATTCCTCCGCACCAGCGTAATACCGACCTTGCAGCTATATTAAGTATTTTTAATCCACCTAGCAGGATTCGTGACGCTTGATTTAATTCCCCGCAGGTGTGCAGATAAGCTCGTGCAGATTAATTGCGATTTTATAAATGGGTTCAAAATTGTTTGTTGTATATTTAACTGTGCGTTTCAAACTGTCTGCAACTGCATTACGTCTAATATATTGATATATTATATATAACGATATATATTCATATTACGGGAGTATAATATATATATATATATGGGTTGCACATAACAGAATCGCACACACAATAACTCAAAACATGGTTCTTCCTTCCTGTATGATTGCATTTGCACATACCAGAATCGGATACATATGGACTCATATTAACATTTGTTGCAGCCGGTCAGGACAGGGATTCACTGCTGTGCTTTAATGTTACATACTTTGGGTGTGAAATGTGATAGATTTAGATAGATTTAAACAGCAGGGTCACCATCAGCTGCTGCCCCATAACTAACACTCCAACGTTACATTCCTGATCACTGTCCCACCTCATGTGTCACATCCTGCTTTCACCAAATACTTACATAATCGTGACGAATATTCACTTTTTAAAAATACATTTGCATTTTTTTCCCCCCAAGAAAAGCACCCATCACAGGACAGGTTGAACTACTGTTGTTTTTAATCAGGGTTTAGACGAGCACAAACACAGCACTGAGATTCTCAGTGGCAAAGCACTTGAACACAGCAGCATGACCAGATCCTCATGGGCATTTCAAACATTAACCATCCGTCCCCAAGCACATCCCCCCAAAACATTTCACAGAAATGAAGACCAGTCAGTAATCTTTAACAGGGATTGTCCCTTAAACAGCAGCAACTCACAGGTCTTCCGGATGCTTAAAGGGACAGTCCACCTGAAAACGAAAATACCTTCATCGTTTACTCCAATCCAGTATGACTTTATCTCTTTCGGGAACACAAAGAAATGTTGAAATTTCAAAAATGACATTTTTAATTGCCCCCCAATTCACCAAAGCTGAATTATAATGTTTATAATTTCTTCTCATGTTCCACAGAAGTCAGTCAGTCATATGGGTTTGGAATTAAATGAGAATGAAAAACAACAATTGTTGAGTGAACTATCCCTTTAAATAATCATTGACAGCACAAAGTAACATCTCTTTTTGTTTTTTAACTAAATATACATTTCAGAACTGTACATACATATGTGTACTCCTATAGACAATCCAAATAAAGACAGTATGAAATAAGCCATTTTAGTCTGTTATTGCTTTAAACAGCCAGTTTTCACATGGAACAAGGTCCAAAACAAAATGAACATAATACTCAGCATGGAAGAAAGATCAAAACCTTTGAGATTCAACAATGCAATTGCATACAGCAGAATGAGAGATGAAAAATGATCCAAACTGCTGAATCTAACGCAAGTGAACGACCCTTACACCCAATATACACTTGGAAAAGAGCAGCACGTCAAACCAGACATTAGATCATCATTTTGCGTACATTATGGAATTAAGCAAATTTTGTTGCATTGACACACAGCTTGCTTCCAGTTTAGATGTGTTAGGCTACTCAAAAGTGTTTTTAATTAATTTCATATGTTTTGATTGGTGAAGAGACATGAACATGGAATGGTTCTAGGTCACCTTTTAGGAGACGGATCAAAATAACTGCTTAGGAACTTGCGTTACTCCAGTTTTCCTTCCATCAGGAGAGCTTCTGGTCTGCTTGCTGTAATATTGTATTTTCAGCCTGTGGACCTCAATGTAATGGTTAAAGGAAACCTTTTGTAATTTTCAAGGAGCTTTGCATTGTTAAAATGTTGGTAGCATATAAAAAATTAAAAAACTTACACCATTTCACCATCATACCAAAACCCAAATATACCAGTTTCTGTCAGCAAAAGTCAACAGATGACACAAAACATCACCTGGCTGTCAAAAGTCTTTTTGGAAACAAATAAATAGGGATTTAACATGGACAAAGAGTCCTATGCATTGAACACTTACATAACCAACATTTAAACAATGCAAAGATGGTTGAAAATCAGTGAAATTGTCCTTTAAGGATATTTGAAGCAGAGTCTGAGAAGATTGAGAGGATGGTCACATTGTAGAACACATGAAAATCTGGCTTGCATTCACAGTTTGTGTCCGATTAGGGAATGAACGCATTTGTCTCCTACAAATATCTGCATATTGCATTTGATTTAAAACAAAACTTAAAAAAAAAAGGTAAAAAAAAAAAAAAAAAAGTACATCATGTATACCAAAAAATTGTTAAATTACACAAATTGATCACATCCTTTACGGCCTCCGCAAAAAAGCAAAAACAAGTTGTTCCTCATGCACAAATAAGTTAAGTAGAGTCTGGAGGTGATTCTGTTGAGTAAATCAGGCAACATCACAGTACGAGTCTTCTCAGCTTCCTTCTGAGCTGCTTCCCTCGGGGTCTGGCCTTAGTCCGGAGAAAGGCAGTCTGACGCAGTCTCTGGGAGTGGAATAGCACTCTTGAACCTGGGATTTAATCTGGGGTTTCTGGTACTCCGAGCAACTCCCGTTCTGCATGACGGGCTTCTGGATTTTAGGGCTGTCGTAGATGTCTTCTGGGTAATTTCCCCTGTCTGTTTTGACGTGGGCCGCCTGGTAGCCCCCGGCCAGCCCTCCGATCACTTTCCTACAGTTACTTCCCTCCACCGCTCGAAACGACGGGCTTTTGTTTAATACAACGCCTGGGACGCTGTAGCTGGGATCCGGAAGGAAAGGATCTTTGCGGAAGGCGTGGCGCTCGATGATGGGCGTGGCGTATTCTGGCTCCTGATTGGTCAGTGGTAGGGCATACTGAATGCCCGTCTGCAGGTGGTCATAGTGAGAAGTTGCCTCGATGTCCTTGTCTTTGGTCTCGGTGTCCATGGGTCTGAACGTTGAGCCTTTTCGTGACACAGTGTCTGTGCCAAGCATGAGAGGCTGCTGGTACTCAGCTGAAGAAAAAGAAAAGGGAATAGTTAGTAATTTAGTATTCTAAAATGCCATAATTTTAATTTTAAGAATAATTTTAATATTACAAATATACAAATATAACACTAATTAATATTAATAATGTGATTTTATTTTTATATTTTCAGTTTTCATTTTAATTTAGGTTTTAGTAATTTTGTTGTTAAATTTTTTATATTTCTATATAGCTTCAAATGATTATTTAGCTTTAATTTGTATTATTTTATTTTTATTTAATATTAAATTTTATTAGTTTTAGTACTTCAAATTTAATTTCGGTTTGTATTTTGTGGGCAACATTTATAATTTTCATTAAAAAAAAATTTGAAATTTGAAAGTTTAAGATTTCATTATTAAGTTACTAAGATTAAGATCTAATTATTTCTTTTATTTTATTTCAGCTCCATTTTAATTACCGAAAATGTTTTTTTTTTTTTTATAGTTTTAGTCATGGCTAATCATTAACGAAGACTAAATCTAAAAAAAAAAAAACATTTGTAACTTAAAATGAACATGAACTGAAATAAAATATTAAAAATTTTTAACTAAATGAAAATGAGAAATATCGCCTTGGCAACTAGATGAAATAAAATAACTTTAGGTAATGAAATTTTTCCTGACAGTCTAAAAGTGGAACGACTAACATTTGTGGTAATAAAAAACTAAATTTGGACAAATAAATTGTTACAGCATGAATTAAATGAATGAAAAAGTTTCAGTATTTGTTCAAAGGGGCTCCAAGTCGAGCACCGGGCTTGAAATCAGACCGCCTGTAATCTGTCTGACGTTTTGCACAAACCTTGAATCATCAATAATTACAGCCCTGGAGGAGTGTAGGGGGAAAACTGCCAATTAAATTTTAGCAGGCGTTTTCATCTGGCAAGGATTCAGGCTGTTACAACTATTTGAAAAAGGTTATTTTCCTTCTTCAGCTCCCTGGAGGGCAATAAATTGCCTTACAAGTTGAGCCCCTATATCAGACAATAATAACAAAAAAAAAACTTCAGTTGCAGCAACAAAAATGAAATGCTCTGGCTTTAAATCCATATTTCCACATGAACACAATGTCTTAACTGGCCATGGCAAGCAATAAAACAAAGTGATAAATCACATCTCTTCCATGTGAAGTGGTTTTGGTCTGACTATGACAAGCAAACTGTGCTAGAAGACATTTTCTTGGTCTCTTTGGCCCTATTACCATATTTCCTTCACTGTTGGGAAGAACATAACATTAAACTAACATTAACTACATTTTCAGTAGCATGCTACCAGCTCAAATTTTATGTTGCTTTTGATTATTATATTAAATTATTATATTAAAAGTTTGGGGTCAGCAATTTGTTTTAATGTTTTTGAAAGAATTATTTTATGCTCATCAAGGCTACATTTATTTATATAAAAATACAATAAAAACAGTAATATTGTGAAATATTATTACAATTTAAAACAATTTATATTTTCATGTAATTTTTTAATGTCAACTTTTTCCTGTGAAAGCAAAGCTGAATTTTCAGCATCATTACTCCAGTCTTCAGAGTCACATGATCCAAGAAACATTCTTTTTATTATTAATGTTGAAAACAGTTGTGCTGCTTCATATTTTTGTAGAAATAAATAAATAAATAGCATTTATTTAAAATAGAAATCCTTTAAAACATTATAAATGCTTTTGCGGTCACTTTTTGTCAAATTGATGCCTACTTGCTAAATAAAAGGAACAATTTCTTCATCATACTACAGTTTTTTTTTGCAGCTTCCTCAACACAGGGTAGAAAAAAATCCTTGTAGCCGGATGGGACACTGTGTAAAGATGAAATGAGTCAATCTTTACCTGCCATTGCACTGGTTACCAGGTCCAGCTTCTGGATGGGGTCTTTCTCAGAGCTGTACTTGATGGTGAACTCTGTGGACTGGTGCCTGGCAAACGGTTGTTTTATCTGTCCCCAACAGCCTGCAGACAAGAAGCTTTCAACTGTCAGCCATTCTGTGAAAGATGCTTTTATCTCTGTGTGAGTTGAGCAGCTACGTATATTTGGAAGAAGGGGTATGTCATGAAGACAAAAAGTATTTAGTGAAGACTTGGTGAATAATAAAGGTAAAAAAGACATTCAGATATGGTGAAGTCATGTTTTATTTATCCAAATGTGTGCATTAAATGATTTTATGTAATTCTGCAAGCAACGTTTTGCTGAAAGCTAGGGTTGGGCTGATGGGCGATGGCATCGTCTATCGCCGATGGCTGATAGACATCATGATGTTGCACCGGCATCGTGAAATCACGGTGTAAGGAATCGTTAGTTGTTTTCCCTTATAAGGATTCACGCTTCGGGAACACCTCCCCCAATACCCCCGCCAACCCCAAAAACAAAAGCATCCTAAAAGCAACCCATATGCTACATTCTTCTGAAGTCATTCCATAGTTTTATATGAAAACAAACCAAAAATTAAGTAATTATTCATAAATTATAACAACAAAGTCTGTTTCATATACAAAGATATCAGATGGCATAAGAAGGACAAATTTTCAAAAAACAGCAGCTTAAATATTTTTCCAGACATTCTTCAAAAAAAAAAGTTTTTTATTAGATTATCTCACATGAAGTTATCAAATAACTTCAGAGGATTTATAGAATATAGCATATGGGCTGCTTTTATGGTGATCTTTTTTTGGCACCACTACTCCCCATCTATTCTCGTTGTATGAAAAAGTGCGGTTTGAACATTTTTGTAAACATCTTGCTTCGTGTCCCACTGAAGAAATTAGAACAGCTTTGGTGTTTAATAGGTTTTGTGGATTATTCCTTTAAATGTTCCAGCCAGTTAAGTTAAAACAAATGTTTTACCTGTATGTGTCTCCGCAGAGCCATATGTGTTCTCCTTTGTCTTCTTACTGTGGGGCAATGAAAAACATCAAAGTCAGAGACACAGGTGGCAAAGTCTAGGGTCTCTGACCACCTTCATCAGTCTTAAACAACAGAAGAAGCCTAACAATTCCCTTGAAACACCTTCATAAGAGGTTTCCATTCATTCATCCTCATTTCCCCACAATCCCCCTGTCCCTGAGCGCTCTCTCAGAGGACTGAAGCAGCTGGCACATCTCCTGACACTGACCTTTGACCCTCAACTCTCCTTTATCCCCCACAGCCCGCAATCTCTCCATTCTTTATGAATCTAAACACCACTGCAATGTGTTGCTGAGGAATCACAACAGGCCACACAGCGTTTGCTCTTTTATTGCCACCAGTGGCTGTGATATCTATTAGGGCAGGCTGGGAATCACTGGTGCATGTACATATGCAATGCTGAGACTGTCTGCTGTGTTTGATAACAGGACTAGAAACAGATGGTAGCTGAACTGAGATAAACCTGCTGTGCTCCAATGAATGCTAACATATCAGACTCTACCTCTCTCTCACATCAGACACAACATGGAGAACACAGACAAAATAGTCTTAACTTTCATCCTTTCTTCTTTAAAGTCAACATGAAATCTAAACGGACCTATTTACTTTGCTGATACACACTGAAGGTTAGGCAATCATAACAGAGGTCTTTTACATCTCAAAAAGGTATGGTAGCAAAAGGACTTCAGGGAAAATCCAAACTAATATGCCAATTAAAAAAAAAAAAAAAAAAAAAAAAAAAAAAAAAAAACTTACTTGTATAGCATTTTAACCACGCAGATTCCCACCAGAAGCAAGACCACAAGCAGAATGGTGGGCACAATTATTATGACCAGATTGACTGAAAATAAAAGAAAAATACAAGATTTTTCTTCATGATCATGATGATAAATATTCATGTACACAGTCTCACATTTTTGAACCATGATATAACAATAAAGATAAAATAAAAAAATATAAAAATATAAACACTGATAAGTAAATAATAAAATACTGAACAAAAAAAAAAAATACCACACAAAAATAACAATTACATTAGTAAAAAAGATTTAAGTTCATTTTAGTGTCATTGATGTACTATTAAAATTCTTATTAATATTTTGAATTACATTTAGTTTTTATATTTTCTGTTTTTTAATTTTTGTTTACATTTACTAATTTTTTCTTAAAAATATGTTTATATAGTAAGTTATTTATATGAATATTTATTAGTTCTAGTTATTTTAGTACTATTCAACTTAAAATAAATGAAAATGAGAAATTTTATCTAAAATAAAATAATAAACCAAACCAAAATAAAAATTTATTCAACAACAACCCAAAACCAAAACATTCCAAAAATATTTTATTTTACTCCACCCCAAAATGAAAATGTTGTCATTAATCACTTACCCCCATGTCATTCCAAACCCGTAAAAGCTCCGTTTGTCTTCGGAACACAATTTAAGATATTTTGGATGAAAACCGGGAGACCTGTGACTGTTCCATAGACTGCCACAAGGATGCGCTGTTTTCTTTCAAATCAAAGATAAATACACGTAGAAACAGCGCATCCTTGTGGCGCAGATGATACAGAAGAGCTGAAGGTGATATGGAGAGACACAGAGGAGACTGTTGACAAAGGAATTGTTGAATAAAGATGTTATTTTTGTTTTCTTCTTCGCTTACAAAAAGTGTTCCTGTGGCTTCATATAACCCAGATTGCACGTCTGATGGCAGATGGAGTATTCTGACGATGACTTTCATACCTTTTATTGACCTTGACAGTGTTATTTACTTGGCATTCTATGGGACAGTCAACAGGCCTCCTGGTTTTCATCCAAAATATCTTAAATTGTGTTCTGAAGAAACAAAATACTTTTACAGGTTTGGAACGACATGGGGGTAAGTGATTAATGACAAAATTTTCATTTTGGGGTGGAGTATCCCTTTAAGTAATTTACTTTTTATGGTATAGTTAATGACAGTAAACCCCTGAGGTAGACAACAACAAAATATCGAGAAAAAATGCTTCAAGCATTGAAATTTGAATAAGGGTAGGGAAGAGATATTTACATGTTTTTAGACATTTGTCCAGTACACCTGTAACATAATCTGTAATAATTAATGAGTGATTAGCTTGTGTAAAATCATACCAAGATCAGCCTGAGAGGCCACTGGTTTGGTCATGTCATCGTGAATGGGCTGTGTAGGCTGTGCCTCCTGTGTCACCAGAGACGATGAATTCACTGCTGGGAGAAACGGCAGTTTAGCGAACAGTGTGAATGAGAAAAATGAGGTTGTAAAGCCTGTATGTGTGAGACATGCACCTGGGATGGGTTTAACATAAGGACAGCCCAGTAGCTGCACTCTCATAGCGATTATCCGGTGCCACTGTTGAGGTATGACTCGAATGCTTCGTGCTACGATGGAGGGATGGAAGGTGTTGCGTGTTTGGTGGAGGCCATCAGTATTTCCTTCAAAGATCTGAGGTAAAACAGATGAATGATGCACAGACACTTTTTTTTTCA
This sequence comes from Cyprinus carpio, assembly GCF_018340385.1. Classification (NCBI taxonomy): domain Eukaryota; kingdom Metazoa; phylum Chordata; class Actinopteri; order Cypriniformes; family Cyprinidae; genus Cyprinus; species Cyprinus carpio. Next base: position 25,652,172 of record NC_056591.1, on the reverse strand, counting down.
TAAACTGAAAGAAAATGTTTGATGCCATTTGGCCAAAAAATAAATCTCTCTTTCTAGAATATTTTATTCTTATTTCCTACTATTGGCCAGGGAAAAACAATGTAAACCAAAAATAAAATATATAATTAAATAATAATAAATATATATATATAAAACTCTCTAGTACATTATTTTATTTTACTCCAAAATACTACATATAGTTATATATATATATAAAATTATAATACTATAATATCATGAATATTATTACATTATTTTATTTTACTCCAAAATACTCCATATAGTGGATGCTGTGTGTCATTTCCGGGTTGTGCTGAACATGATTATGCAGTAATATAAAGACAAAGTCTTACCATATCATCAGAGTTATTATACTGGACAAATGTTCGCCAGCGACTCCTCTCTTTGTACTCGATCTTGTAGTTTTTTACAAAATTTTCAAAGCCTGCAATGGTCAAGCCTGTGGTCAGAATACCTATGAAAGAAAAATATGACTCAGAATGATTTCATTAGCAAACTACGGTTTAGTTCATTGTTTAGTCACACAACATTTAGCCTCAAACGCTCTTGAGGTCATTCTCCTGAGGATAGTGATGCAAACGCTCAGCCAGCTGAGGAATGTGACAGCATGTAGGCTAAAGACTTCACTTCAGAGTGCGGCCCGTCATCTGCATTACAGTGGAGAACCTTCGGCAGGCCTCCTTCAGTTACTGAACACATTCCTGAGGGAAACACTCATGTGACATGTTCCCAGCAGACACAGAAAGACCCCAAGGGCTGTTATTACTTTCCAACATTAACTACATCACAGGCGTTAGGACACCCAGTGAATACACAGAAGCAATTCAAAGTCTGAAGCTGTGAGATTTAAGTGTGATGACTTGAAAGTTGAGAAAGGAAGTTACTCATCAAAGTGAGGCCACTATTTAAAGCAAGTCAGGAAAGCTAAAGAATCAAAGCACTATTTAAAAAAAAATGAAAAAAAGACACTGACATCCCTTCTTGTGACTGAAGTTAAATATATTAAACTAAACAAGCAGTTAAGGTAAGTTATAAAATACATAATTGTGGTTCTGACTGGATGAGCCATGCATAACCCATAATTCTCCCACCTACTATGTGAAAATTACTGCTGGGATGGCACTCAGACATCCGACGCTGGTGAGAAGCAAGGTTATTATAGTTTAGCATTTTTAAATTTGTTTTATTTTAATATCAGTTTCACATTTTTTTTAAAATGCATTTATATATTTTTTTTATCTTTTTAAAATTTGCTATAAAATTCAGTTAAATTTTTAGTAGATTCATTAATAATTTAGTTAGATTTAGTTTCTTGTAGCACATTGCTTTGATTTACCCTACTCTCTACAGCAATGTATTAAAAAAAAAAAAAAAATTTCATGCCTGTTGACAAAAGCTTTCTCAGAGAGCGGTGACCCCATGGATTAAGATATGCTTTTTCTCTAGTTTTATTTAGCCTTACAAATTTACGCTATCATCACAACAATAACAGAGCTTCCTCTCTGAGACGAGCCGGTTTCACTCAGGGTCATCGTGTCCAAAAGCACAGATTCCCTCTAGAAGACAAAGAGAGCATTCTCCTTCTCCTTGAGCTGTATGAAATTAACTCGGTTGTGCTGTCTACACACAGTCATGCTCAAAATAAACGAATGTCCGGCGTGTTCCTAAATTTAAATGTGCTTTTGTAAGAGGGTTTGTATGTGTGATGAATGGACACAGAGAGGGTCTTTCTGTGTTTTTATGCAATACCAGGAACTGTTCAAAATTAGCAGATACCAGTTAGCAGTCGGGGAGGGGTGAACGCTCATGTGCTCTGAGTGTGTAATGCTCGGCATTCAGAACTGGTCATGAGAAAGACCTTTTGTGAGGATAATTACACCCTCTGGAACCAAATTTGGGTCTTTCCGCCATGTTTGCGTGTTTGTTTTGATATAACAGCATAACATTTCTCGCTTGAGTACAGAAAAACTACCACTATGCATTGGGAAAGCCAAATCTGCACATTGAGGTGTTAAAAAGGAAACTGGCACAGTCAGGTGACCCAGAGATAAACAATCAGAATAAACAAACATGTAAATGAGATCAGGTTATGAAGGCTACAAGTATTACCTGTGATCCTCCTCTTTTCTCCGAGGTCAATCTGGAGCCATTTTAGATGGTTATTGTTAAGGTCATCAGAGACACCCGGTTGGGTGCTGTTAGGAAACCAGTCGACTTCAGACCCGTCAGAAGAGATATTGTGTGATGACAAGCTTGTAGTAGTGCTCACAGGTTGAAGAACAGTCTGTTGACTGCAATCTGTGAAAGAGAGGACATTGTGGTCAGAAGTACATTTAAAATTAAACATTTACTCTACAATTTAAAAGTTTGGGGTCTACAAGATTTTTTTCAAAGAAATTAATACTTTTATTCGACAAAAATGCATTCAATTGATCAAAAGTGACAGTAAAGGCTTGAAAATTGTTAAATTATATTTCAAATAAATGCAGTACTTTATCAAAGAATCCAGAAAAATGATTCACAAAAATGTTTATCAGCACAACTGTTTTCAACACTGCATCAAATCAGGATATTAGAATGATTTCTGAAGGATCATGTGACACAAAATACATTAAATTACAAAACTGCCATTTTAAATTGTAATATCAATACACAAAATTACTCTTTTTGATCAAATAAATGCAGCCTTGTTAAGCATGAGAGACTTTTCAAAAACATATAAAAATCTTTTGAATGGGAGTGTAAGCGTCACATATCTTGCGAATCGTGCCACATGTGCAACTATGGTGACTATTAATGAATTCCAAATTCACCAAAAAAAAAAAGGAGCAAAAAAAGGGGGGAACTTCAAAAGAGAGTAATGTTAGTTCTACTCGTGTCTAGTGCTTGGCATAATAAAACACACATGTGGAGCAAAAACACAGTTACGTATACATTGACTCAACAGGAAGCCCTGAGCTCTTAAAATACCCAACCGTGTGTACAGTTAAATAGAAACATATGAGCTATGAACACAACAATATCACAATAAAAGATGGGGGAAAGACACCCACATCCTTTAAAGAGAGAAAAACAGGGCCAATACATCCTGTTGCTTAGTCCCGATTTGGCTAACACTATCACATTCCACACATTTAGCATATGTCGGCAGAGGAAACTCAGGAAGAAGACAAGAATAATCTCAGCAGGAGGTCAGAAAAGATCCCAAGACTGAAGTTTCTGCATACTCATGAGTAACAGAGGGTATTTTCCCCTGTTTTTTTTTTGTTTAAGTTTTCAATATTACCTAGAAATATCAAGTAGTGTTGAATATTTATTCATTTTACATCATGTTTCTTTGTTTAATTTTTTTTTCTAAATTATAAAACTTAATTTACAGTTTTAAACAGGATTTTTAAATCTCAGAATTTCAACATAAACTGGACTTCACTGTGCATGCATTTGAGTATTTAGTAAAACATAAAACTTCATAAATTGCATCTTAATACATCGTGTCACACACTGTTTTTTGAATGTTAGCATCTATCCAGGGGGTTGATGATGGTAGAATGATCACTTGTATAGGAGTCACTGCTTTAAGCTAATGGGAATCTACTGACATGGATCGACTGATGTCCACACATCTATCAACTCCTGTCATCAGAAACTCATGCAATACATCAACAATGCACCCTGAACACAAATCCACTTCTGATCAGAAGAGATTAGGGTCATATCAGGAAAGGTACTTCCACAAATCAGGGCTCTAGACTAACTTTTTGCACTGGTTGCAATGGTGCGCCTAACTTTTTTTCTTAGGTGCACCAGAACAAAAGTTAGTTAACAGTTTAAGAACTGTTCACTGGGGAACCAAACGCAATGATTCTGGGTGCATATTTTGAGAAAACAAAAGCATATTTTGACCTTGCATGCATGTAAACCCATTGAAGGAGACTCCTAAAAGAATATTAGGAACCTTAAAAATGGCATAATAATGGCACTTTAATTCTGAAGAACAGAATTAAATGTGATTAAACATTTTTCAAGTTATTATATATTTATATCTTTCAAGTTAAAAGAAAATTAAACCAAATTTAACCAAACCAAAATTAACCACATTGTGATTTGTGAGTCAATCTCAATTTAGCAGCCTGCACAACCACGGAAGGTAAATTGAAGCAAGTGTTGGCATATGTACACGTTTGGCAACCACCGTGAGAATTTGATTCATCAGGTTCTGCAGAGCTGCACAGGTAAATAGCAACCGGTCTGTGCCAGACTCAAACAGCCGGAGAAAAACAAGCTCAGGTGATAAGAAATTCCCACGCCTTCCATTCACCCTGAGCAGACAGGGCTTCCTATATACGAACTGGTTAAAAAAAAAAAAAACCTGTTAGGACGGCACAAGGTGATTAAGCTACTTCCTTTTTTGCAGAGATGCAAATATACCAGTCAAACAAAACCGTAACACACAGCGGCAGCATGAATAACAGCAAGTGACGAAAACTAATCATGCCAACATGGTTCAGAAAATAATAGGATTAATCCTACACCAATATGTGTACTCAATTCACATCACCATTGAACCATAAAACAAAAGTACTTACCGTTTGTCACAAATGTGAAGAGGGTTTCAGACAACGAGCCACTGAAAGACATGGAAAAACAAAGATATCAGTAAGCACTGAGCGTTTTAGACACAAAAGATCATTATTACAGTGATTAATTAAGGCCCTGTCATGTGAAAGTAACGCCTTCAGGGGCCAAGAGGGAGATTCCTATTGTCAACCCAGTTGTGATGCCAAATTCAGAGGACCTCCCTCACTGCAACCCGCATCTCCCCCTCTGACAGGAGAACTGGGGTACAGCTGGGCCAGTGGAAAGAGCAGTGTGCTGGTAATTAGAGAGGAACAGGCTGGGAAATTGCATCTCTGTCAGCCATTACTTAAAAACCTGTCATTATCACAGGCTTCCTGGATGTGATTACTTTTTGATCACTTATGGCAGATGAGCAAACCGTTTCAGAGTTCAGGATACAAAGTGGTTTACGACAGCGTGAACTAACCAAAATAGGATATAGCGAGTGGTGTGCCAACAACAAAAAAAATGTCTGAAGCCTGGGAATACAAGCAATAAACTGCTGGTGACAGAAATATAATCTAATAAAATCAATGGAAAAATTAATCAAGTGCTGATCAGAGTGCAATAACCGTTTAAGTGCATGCAATAAAACAAGCCTGAGATCAAAACCCAAACAATGTATTTGTAGGAACTGATATTTATTGTCGTTATGCAGTTAAAAAAAAGTTAAAGCAAACCCTGAGGACTATTATATCATCAACATAATCTCCTTAGAGTGGACATAATGAATTTAGTTTGACAATTGATCAATTGGTCTGTAAAATAAATGGCTAATCCACCAGCGCAACTTCACCAGCTTCATATGCATTAATATCTTTAAGTGCTTGCTAAGACAAGCACCATTATTACTACTTCTTATAGTTTGGTTTATCAAAAGAATAAAATGAAATAGAAAATTGATAATTAATAAAGGTGTAAATAAAAAAAATATATTAATATACCCCCACATCCAGGACACCACAGCAATCACATAGAAATGCACTAAAAACAAACAGAACACCCCAGCAACTATATAGCAATGCTCTAGCAGGCAGAAACAATATAACAATGCAATAAAATCCATTCAGAACAACCAATAAGTGCATAGCAATGCCCTTATAAAAACCCAGAACACACTAGACTGCACACAGCAAAGCACTAAAATCCTTTTGGAACACCTTAACACAAAAACCATTCGGAACACCCAGTTACTACATAGCAATACTCTAGCAAACTGGCACAACATTGCACCGAAATCTAATCAGAACACCCAGTCACTGCATAGCAACTCCCTAGAAAACACCCAAAACATGCTAGACACCACACAGCAACACACTATAAACCATTTGGAATAGGGCTGTGCAATTAATCGTATGCGATTGTCATGCACATCTCGTCGGTAAAGCCAGTTCTGTGATTAGTAGTAAATCTCCATCACCTGCTTTCAGATGGAGTGGCATTTACTACACAGAGCCATACTTCACTGACAATTAGGCAATATCTCATTCATTATCGCAAATCGAATCACCTGCAGATAATGAATGCGATATTGCGTAGCTTGTCAGTGAACTACAGCTCTGTGTATTAAATGCCGCTCCATCTGAAAGCAGGTGATGGAGATTTACTACTAATCACGGAACCAGCTTTACTGACAAGAGGCACATGACAATCACGTGCGATTAATTGTCATGAGACAAACATGAGACAAATAACAGAACTAGTGATGCAGGAGGTGAGGCACAGAAATGTAGCATCTCACAACAAATTTGTGAGTCCTTTAAGATGACTCCTTTAAGTCGTTCACAATTTCCAGTTCACCCGACTGAGACCCGGCCCGAGAACCAGGCTCAGCACAGGAACCATGTTGGTGTAAAAAAAAAAAAAAAAAAAACACATTACAACACATTAAAAACCAATCAGCAGGCCTACATCCAAGTAACTGAATAGCAACTCCCTAGCACCCTAGCAAAAGCACTAAAATCTGTGAAACGCCCAGTGACCAACACAAGACAATTTCCTATTACAAGGACCGCTGTGATTATAATTTCTAGCTCTTTTTAACAAAACAAATTAAACCAGTGCCGTGGCCTAGTGCATGCACATGACACATTAAGCCGTGCTGGTCCTTTGGCTAGTTTGAGTCTGACTTGCATCATTTCCTGATCCCCCTTCTTTCTTCTTTTCCTCTTTTTCTGTTTTCTCCTTCTACTATTCCTATCAATAAATGGTGGAAAAAAAGACAGAAAATTATCTTAATCTGCATTTGTTCTGTTAGGCTTCACCAGGTTTTAAATGGATCAAAGTACCTCTGGCTCTAGAGAGCTGCCTGTTGTCCTCCTAATAAATCACTCCTCAATGGACACTTCAAACACTCCTCAGAGACTATAACGAGAGGCAATCTTGATTTCTTTCTCAACCTGCCCCCTAATTCCCCAATGACAAATCTGTGAAACCACAACAGTCCAGACAGAGTGTCCGTGACATTAAGTAGTACATGAACCATCCATCACGCAAAAGAAGGCAGGAATCACCACTTAATAATAACCGCTGTACTGCTGGAGAACCTAACAAGGTCACATTCAGCCATAGCCATTAGATGAAGTGCCAGGATAAAACATGTTGTGACTTGTCAGGGGAACTTGTAAGGCAGACTATTTCAGTTTTTCAAACTGTAATCTGGAAAAAACGTTTTTCTGGGCAAACTTACAGTAAACACATTTGTTGACAGAAATCCACTCAAGATGGAAGTCGATGAGGCAACAGTTGCATATTTGCCCCATAGTCTCCAACTGTAAATGTGTACACATCAACATTTCATTCCTTTTCATGTACCAGGAAAGCCCACACGCTGATATCTGACTCACCTAAGAATATAAAAGCATTCTGTATCACAGATAAAATCTGAGGCTTCAAGCTTCTGTCACAGAGAAAGACCACAGAAACCACTGCAGTAACTCACTCTTTTGACTGGATGCCGTTGGCTCTGACCGCAGGGTAGTGACTGAGCCCTCGGCGCTCCTCCACTGTGATTGGTCCTCCAAACTGGTCCATGATGACCCCAGCATGCACCGCTGATTTACACAAAACTGATGTCTGAAATAGAAAGTACAGACAGCACTCAGTCACAATAACAGGGACTTTAAGCAACAGCAGTGAATGGAATGGCTATGCTGACCGGAAGTAAGCTGTTACAGAGCCATAGCCTAATACGTAAAAATCACTAAGCAACCATAAACAAGCATCGGCAGCATTCAGTCATTTAAGTACAAATATCATTTTAAAAAGCAAAAGAAGGATTACTTTTGGCATTAAATGACAATCTAGTGTCTACTAAGAAGAGTTTTTACTGTATGATGCTAATAAATCTAAAAACCTAGATTTACCGTGAAAGCAATATTTGCCTTTTAATCTTGATGTCATGGAGGAAGATGAATGCCTAAATGAATTCCTGTCAGAAAATTTGACCTACCATATCTATCGTTAAAATTAGCTAAAGTTTAAAACATGTAAACGCAGATTAAATAAAAGACTAATGGTAGAGTCATATACTGATACAATTACACTGTTATATACCATAAAATGTAACTAATCTGTCACGTAATGACTACGGCAAACCAGCTGTTCTCCCATAGCAGACGGTTACAGTAGAACATCAGAAATTAGTAGTTAAAGTTGCACACTCGCAATATGACGTCCCTAATGAGGGGACAGACAGAGAGAGGACAGATTGGCCTGTAAGACACAACAAGTGTTTTTTTACTAATACACAACCTTTAGGGTTTTTTTTTTTTTGGAGTCACCTTTTATGTTTTATCAAAAGTTTCCTTTAAAATTAATCTAAATTTTGTAGATTTTTTTTGACTATTAAATTAAGCTGGCATACATGTATAAAAGTGATATAAAATTATATATTACATATAATTAAATATTTCACATATATGTGTAAAATTACACACAATGCAGGTCAAAAGTTAGAAAATTATGATTTTTTTTTTATTGTTGTTGAAAGAAGTCTCTTATACGCTCCAAGGCTGCAAAAAAAAAAAGTAAAAAACATACAACACTACAAATATATCAATTAAACATTAATTAAATTTAAAAATGTAAAAACACTTTTCTATTTTAAACATTTTAAAATGTAATTTGCTCCGGTTATTAACACACACACACACACACTCACACACACACACACACACACACACACACACAAAATAGTAATAATGGTATTATTGGATTTTACTTAGTCTATTTTTAAAATAAAATAATAAACAACAATAAATAAAGTGTCATAATATTATATTTTAAAATAAAAAATGAGTATTAAATTAAAATACAATTATTTTATAGTACACTTCAAAAAAAAAATCATTTCTTGGCTCGTGGTTAATCATTTCATCCCTAATATACATGCATAATTTCATGTTGTGAGCACAGTCTCAGCAACCATAAAACATCCATATGAACACTGCTAGAACAGGCATTCAATTCAGTTTGCTCTGGAATTTCATAATTACTAAGACAGACCTCCATTTCAACATAAAACATGCATGTTTTTAGTCACAGCATAGATTAATTTAAAATTTCAGATTAAGAAGGGCTTTATAATTTAATTCTGAGGGAACAATAACAGTAATTGTAGCAGCCAGTGGAAATGCTTAACATTCCTCAGCTACCACCACTAATGCTAGTACTTTGTCACAGAAAAGGCCTTTGCATGAATTACCTTTCTGAAAGGATCTTTTACTTAATTAACAGGCAAGGCCAGGAAACAGCCATAATGGGATTTGAACACTGTGATCATCTGATTTAAATTGTATTATGACAATTTGAATGTGTGTTGAGCAACACTGAGCTTTGACCCTGACAGCACATGCATGTTTGTCTAAATGCACGTTTCTTATCTGGATTATGCCACTTTTCACTTGCTCATCTGCAATATAACAAAAACTTGCTTCCTTTTTTCAGAAATGATCAAAATTGATTGTTATTTAAATTAATGATCAGTTCAACAACTAATCTTTAAAGTTATTACCACAAAACACGTTGAAATCTTTAAATACCATGTGCATAGTTCATTGCCTCATAATAAACATTAACCACACAGTTTTTACAACATTTAAATACTTAAAAGACCTTTTTACTTTGAATCTTAAAGCTGAAGATAAAATTAATTAGACAAATACTTCCAGAAGCAAGCCCACTTAAAAAAGCTTGAGCAAAACAACTGACTATGGCAGAAAAATAAATAAAAATGTGTACGGTCTCTGGGGTGGTCTGGTGTTTTACATTGAGCCCATTAGCTACTTGCAAAATCATTACTGTGATGAGGTAACAGAAGACGTGTTGTGTGTTATCAGCAGAAACAGCTGCACTGCATTCAGACAGAGATGCTACATTAACCTGAACATGTTTCCTCCAGTCAGGCCCATTAATACAGCCCTATCTAGCAACTGCAGTCTCTACCTTTGATTTATGATGCATAAAAGTTGTGCTAGCCCATGCAAAACACTACTGCAATGCCACAGTGCTCTGGGTGCTGCTATGTGGTTGCTAGAGTGTACTGGATTCTTACTACCCTATGTTAAAAAACAAAACAAAAAAAAAAAACTTTCCAACATGGCAGTAACGTTATGAAAAAGCCCTTACCCTCTGCTAAATGTAAAATATTTAACATAATTACTCATAACTGCCAATTTTACATAAAAAGTTTTTAAAAAATAGCATTTTTGAGGAGAAATATTGGTAATTTTAACTTTGCAGTTCTAGTTTTGATTAGACTGTTTTCTACTGATGTATTTTAAAATGTTTTTTTTTTATGTCTTTAATGTTATTTTTGATCAATGTCATGTGTCTTTGCTGAATAAAAGTATTATTTACTTAAAAATACAAATAACAAAATATATAAGTAATGATATTAGCAAAATTAGTAACCATGTACTGTGCACTATGGGATTCAGTTTAATTTATTTTCATGAAGAGGAGGGTGCAAATGGATTTCATTCAGTTGATTCATTCAGTCTTTTGAAGTATTGATGAACCTGTGAGATTAAGGTGGAAAGATAATGAATCAGTGTTTGTGTGTGTTTGTGTGTGTGTGTGTTGGAGTGACTGCTGAATAGCTTTGGAGGGCAGATCCACATCCTTACTGTGGTGGCATTATCTGTCTGTAATCCCAGAGTCCACTGCTCCACCCGATCTACACAAAAGCCAATGTGAAGTAATCAATTGCTCTGGCTCTTTCCAAAGCCCTCCACGCTCGCATATCAAAGCAGACAGCAGCGGGGTTGAAATGCGCCCCTTGTCCTCCATTGTGGGTTAAGACCCTGTTTTGTGAGTGTTGAGCCTGGAGCCGTGTGTCTGTTGTCTTTCTTGAAAAACCTGTGATCCGTGATGGGGGTTAGGGCAACTTAAAGCAGAAAGCGTTCCTCCTACCATCATTTAGTCTATGGAAATGTATCATTAGTAAAATACAATACAGAGAGATAGTCACGCCCTGATAGACAACCAGAATGTGCATTTTCCAGTTTCTTTGTGATTTCAGTTGTAATAATTTCCTAAATTCTTTTCTTTTCTTTTTTTTAACTTTTAATTACAAACAAATAGTATGTTTCTCATGTGTAGCAACTGATGTAAAAATGATTTGCATATTATTCATCACATTTTGAATATTGAATATTCTGCATAAGTCTTATGCATACCAACGCTGCATTTTTTTAAAATCAAAAATACAGTAAAACAGTAATATTAGGACATATTATAATTTAAAATAATTGTTTTCTACTAATATATTTATAAAATGTAATTTAGTCCTGTGATGACATTTTCCAGTCTTCAGTCACACGATCCTCCAGAAATCATTCTAATATCATGATTTGGCGATAGAGACATATTTCTTATTATTTTTTCAGTTAAAATCAATTGTGCTGCTTAATATTTAACTGTGATACATTTGTACAATTCTTTGATGAATAGAAAGTTCAAAATAAAATAATTTACTTGAAATAAACTTTTATAAAAGTTGTGTCCTTGCTAAATAAAAGTATTAATTTCTTTAAAAATATATACTGATAAACTTTTGAACAGTAGTGTACTGTAAAAGTATTAAATATGTTTTAATTACTACACACTATTACTATAAACACAACATGTATTTTTTTAGATCATAACTACTATTATATTTACATTTTTGCTTATTTTTTACATGATTGTTAGGGTCCAAAACTCTTGACACCACATTTTAAAGTACAAAAGGAAGGAAGTTCTCAAATCCTGCTGATAATATAACAACTTGTAATAATAATAATAAAAAAATGCATTAAATTAGAAAACTGCAAAATATAATTATTTTCACTCATGGTCTCAGACTTTATTTTTGCTATAGCAGTTTCCCTTCTCACGGTGATTGATAAGGTTTACTCTACTTTCTGGTTTTTAAGAGGTTCAGCTACACTCATGCAACAAATATCTGATTTAAATGGAAAGAACCTTTGAATTACCCTCACAAAATCAATGCTGGGACACACATAAAGCTCGGCCAGCTTAGCTTTCACAAACAGGAAGAGATTTTACCACAATGCTAAGCCTTCAGAAAAGCCCTTAACTTGAGTTATAGCTCAAAGCCCAAGCACATGATTCTCTCCACATCAAACTATCTGTTGCTGCTTGGTCAATCCTTTGCATAACCCAAATCTCCGTGATTCACTGGAGAGGTTTGCACAATTACATAAACGCCTTTCATTCAAAGTTCACTGCCCACTAAAGTGACCAGGGAGAACAATGGAGGCAGCACAAATGATCTGTCACCGCGTATCCTCAGGGTGTCCACATACACACACACATAAGCCCTGTCACAACAAATGGCTGTCAGACAATGGGACGAGCCATTAGTGCATTCCACCCCCGACCACTGGCCTGCTTAACATGCCCGTGAAGGCCCTAGAGGCCTGAGCACCTGTGGGAAAATCTGCTTAGAGAAGCTGCTTTTCCTGGCCGAGCCACTGCATCAGAAACCTCTTCGGGGCAACCCCGCTGAGCATATGCTTGGCTGTACATCCTTGTAAATAAACTTGCCTAACATTCTCCCGTGGACGTGGAATGAGCTGTGGCATGCCAGCCACACCTGAGGAAAACAATGAGACGCTACTCACATGTCTGTAGCCCAGGGAAATGTCCCCAGACACGTCTCCTGTCACCGCTGCACATCCGGCCGGACAGTACTTCCTACACGGGACGAGAACAAAGAGAAAGATCTGCTTACAGCACGTCAGTTAATTATAGCTTACGGCTCTGGAGAGATAAAGCTGAGTGAGATTCTAAAATTATAAGCCACAATGAAATGAGATATAGTCTGGAAAACTGTGACTATTACCTAGAGTTAATTTGTATTATGTAATGTCTTGTAGCTTAGATATATTTTAATTGAATAGCTGTAGAGAGGTCTGGGCATTACATATTGAATATTCTCAATTAACTTTTGTGAAAACTAATTGTCAAAATATAGGTGAAATAATGTTCCATCGCCATTCAGCAGAGCAGATATATTCATGTTAAAATGAAACAACATACTTTATACTTTTTCTAGTATGGTTTAAAAAAAATGATGATGCTTTATCAGCCAGCTTGTGTAAGTGTAACATTTTCCAGGCTTCTCTATCCTACAGACATACTCTCACCTGTACTTTGACACCGGGAAATGACTGCCTCTGTCCAAGCATGTCAGCAGCTCTGAGGAGGAAAGCAGAGGAGGCCACACAATGAGGGTAAAAATGAAGCAGATGTGAAGTGTCTCCACAAAGGAAACAGGCCCCCAACTCAACAACAACAACAAGAACAACAGGACATGAGCATCACAACAGGAAGACAGACCCACTTCCTGCACTTCCACGTATAGGATTGAAGCATATACACACTTAGACATAAACCTGACTCACGCTCACAGACAATTACCATATATGTATAGAGAGAGAGAGAGAGAGAGAGAGAATGTTCCACGCAAAAGGTTTGAATCTACATGAGGGTAAGTATGTAAATTATGACATAATTCTAATTTTTAGATCAACTATCCTTTTAACTTTGCTTTGCTTTGCTCAACCAAGTCATTTTAATAAAATATCCCAGGATCTTTAAGCATCCAGATGAGGGAAAGGGTTAACATGAGGGTCAGCCAAGAGACAGGAAGACAGTGGATTCCTGAGAGCTGAAGCTACATATGTACAATGCTGTGTTAAGATTATACACACTTTTCATTTTAAAGTAAGGATACCTTTGTGGTTTTCTGTGGAGTATGAAAGCAGGAATCCTCTTCCAGAGATATGCTGACTGCTACGAAAGCGGACGGTCAGTTCGCTGGAGTCCGTGTGAATCGGTGCAGGCTTGGGCATCAGACCACCACAGTACTCCCAGGAAACTAGATGAAATTCAAGTAAATTTATTAAACTTAATAAAAATGTAACTTTAGATAAGGAATTAAATTCATATTGAGTTATTAGTAATATGAATGAAAATTAACATCCACCAAAACTGGGTTCAAAATTGACACCTGCCAAGTGCCAAATGAAAATATAAACAAATGGTGTAGAAGTCATTTATGAAACCAAAAATGCAGAAATAGCGAGTTTCTAAGAAAGTTTATGAATTGTCTGCTGACTGAAGAATAACACCCCAAACACTGATGAGATTTTTATAAGCTCTGATGATTATCATGACACTTTAATCTGTAAAACATTATGACTGAACGGACCAAAGGGTCAACACACTGAGAGGTGTGAATGACAAAACTGTCAAACTCTGCACCAACACAAAGCTTTAGTCATCCAACGTCTCTCAACTGCTGTTTAAGAATCACTCAGAATGGAATTCCAGCCATCCTGCTGCAGGACGCTTTGATCAGTGGATGTGGCAGAGGGTCGACTCGGACACCATAACAGCGTTTGTGGTTAAAGGGTTGGTTGGGGAGGAACCAGATATAGTGTGGGAAGATTCATGTCTATCCACAGCAACAGTTCTGGCTTCAAAACATCCAAAGCTCTGTTCTAACAGAAGAACTTTTCAATCCATGCAAGAAAAGTATTCCTCCAATGTTAAAGATCCAAGGATCTACACAAGGGAGGGCAGTTCGTCTTTGCTGACCAGGATGACCAAGAAAGACCTCTGGTGCAGGGCTGAAAGATGAAAGCCTAATAAGTCAGAACAGCCCATTCACCTTGAGTGAAGTGCTGCTATATCCTTTTCCTTCGCCATCCATCATTCACAAAGCAGTAGATGGATACATTCATCACACAGAGGTTCAGGTGTAACCTGCAGTTCTGTTGGGATTTTGGAGAGAACGGGGATGCTCTAGATGAATTTCACATATCTACCAGGGTCTGCCACTGACCAGAAGGAAGCATAATGCTTAAATGTAAAGAACTTCATTTGTTTTACACTTTAAAGAAGCTTCATCATATGCCGAATCTGCCATTTTGTCCAACAAACAACGCAGACAGGAGAATAGATTAATGGGTGCTGTACGTAGGATTGACACCGAGTGGTTGAACTAAGTATTGCAGTTCAAATTCAAAATATTGGAGAGGGTTTTTTCTTTTACCGGGCCCCTCCTCCTCAGACTTGACAAACACGCAGGTTGCCAGATTGACGACACCAACAGGAACGAGCACACTTGACGATGAATGAAATTAAATATGCTGTGTTTTCCGGCAATTGGCAACCCGGGATACTGAAATACAATTGGGTAAAGTGGGCAGGTTTCACAAACCAAGACAACGACAGACATTCCGGCCTGGAACGCACATTTTCAAAGGAGAATAACTGACTGTAGCATTGTTTTTCAGATAAACAGGCATGTTAACTTAGCATGTTTCTTAAATATCTGCAAACATATTATGGTATTTTTATACTTTAGTAGAGTCAAAAATGTACTTTAACGTCAGTGGTGTGTACTGATACAAGATCTGATGCTCATTCATTTTTATTTTGTGCTATAACTAGTGAAGAGGAAGAGATGATCAGTTCACGTGCCGCTAAAACTGGGGCGCTACAGCGATATGTCCCAACACATTAACTCTTTCCGCACCAAACACAGAATTTTCCAGGCTTCTTTGTTCTCACTGTTATACATTGGGGGGCGCTATAACGCATCTCCTGAATGAGTCTAGAATGTGCCGATCAAAAACACATGCGAGGAAGATGCAGAAACGAGCTCTCTTGTATGCATGTCTAAGCATATGAAAAACAATGGAATCATCGACAATAAACAGCATATAAAAGAAAACTGCCTAATATTCCAGAGTGAAATGTTGATCCAGGAAGTGGCAAAGCACTGTGCAAGTTTTGGGATGTTGATGGAAGTGATCTACTGCATCTTTGCTTTGATCATCCTACTCAAAATGATCCAAATGTAGTATTTGATAAAAACGTGATTTTGCTCAAAATGTTTTTTTTTTCCTCCTACATCAAGTGTTGATTAAAAAAGAATGCTTGAATAAAACTGATTTTTTTTTTTTGTTTAAAAGTAGAGGCTCTTTATTTTGATGTATTGCATGTTCAGATATCCATAAAACAAAATATTCTGGGGGCCATGATATTTTAGTGAAAATGTTCAAAAAGGCTGGCGGTGGCTGGCAACTTTTTTCAAAAAGAGTTTAAGAGCCACAAAACAGTATTTATTGTTTGAATTTCTTACAAAATTTGAAAGTTGAGACTTTGTTTTATACCAAAAGTAACGTGCTCTGTCTTGTCTGTCAGCACGTTATCAGTTTCCTCTTTGCTCCACAATGTATTTTTCACTGCATGAGCACATGATGTGTTGCGTGTGAGTGCCATGGCTTGTCGGATGTAACAAAGGGGACGGGTCTTTGTAAAGGGTCAATTAAAAATAGAAATAAATCCTCAACTCTCATACATTTATGCCAATATAGTGCAAAAACAGCAAGTTCATTCGTAAAGAAAAATATCAGAAATGGTTGATTACAAGTGACAATATCCTTTAGGAAACATTTCACCATAAACTCTGTCCTCTGACACACTGATTTCTGTGGTTACAGTAAACTTATCAATGTGTGACTGATGCCGACTCACGACAGCGTTCAGATTTACAGCGCTTTACTCAGGTTTACTCACAGTAATGTGATCTGGAGGAGTTTAAACTGACTAAAGAGCATATGATCAGCTATATCACAATTTGACTGTACAAGTACAGCCAGACTCAAATTAGATATCTAAATACAGCAGTCTTTTCTACAGCATTCAGCCCCACTCAGCAACATTGGCTCAACCAATAGTATCAGTTCGGGGCAGGACTGTACCTTTTTGTCTGACCAAAGGACGTTTGCGAAACCTGTTTGAAAAAACTCATTAGGTTTGGTGCCACACTTCAATTTTAAATTCAAATACAGCTGTCAAAATGTCCTTTAGTCTAACATTCCTGAGCAGCAAGACAGTTCTTCTTCTTGAGAAATGCACTAAAGCTTCAAGAAAGCCACTAAGACAAAAAAAACTTATTCCTCCACATTTTGTTCATTAATCAAACAAGAAAGCCCTGATACACTGACAAAAGATGCCAGTGAGAACATTTGGTTTTCATATATTGTTTGACCCCAATGGAGGATATAGTGACCACTAGGGAATAAACAGATAATGGCTGAGAAAACAACATATTATATAAGCAACTTGTACAACGCATGAATAATTCAAACAGCTCACCGATTTCTGCCCCATACGATCCTTTCAGAACCTTCAAATAGTCAGACTCACAGTCCTTCTTCTCCATGTTCAGGTCTCCAAACTTGAGGACAATAGTGTGACCAATGGGTACGCGGATTCGCCATTCACACCAGGAGTTGTTTGGGTAAGTTCCCGGATAGTTCTCGGAGGACAGGACACCACTCTCTTGGCCAAGGACATAATGACCACAGCCATCATCTGTAAAAGAAAAACGAGAGTTTGTTGTAATAAAGGAAGCTGAATTCAGACCCAGGTTGAACAAGACTAATACTCAATATTTAGTATGAAAACAAAAATATTTTTTTATGCTCAAATTAGAGACAATCATTGACTGTTTACATGTACAACAGATTAGTATTTAAAAAAAAATACATTTCAAAGGTTTGAGGTCAGAAAGATTTGTATATTAAGAAATTACTTATGGCAAGGATGCATTAAATTGATCAAAAGTGACAGTAAAGACATTTATAAGTTAACGGAACAATTCATATCAATTTATTGCCGTTTGTCTTAACTTTCCATTCATCAAAGGATCTTGAAAATAATGCATCATGGTTTCCACAAAAATACTATGCAGCACAACTGTTTTCAACATTGATAATAATAATAATAAATGTTTCTTGTGCAGCGAATCAGCATTAGGGTTGTGCCGATTCACAAAAGCATTGTGTATTGACAATAGTCAGATATATCACCTGTGGCTGATGCCTTTGACAAAATCAAAACAGTTATTATTATTATCAGGCTAATATTATTATCTAATTAATATTAGGGCTTATTTGTTTGATCAGATTTCTTTTTACTCATTTTTACAGTGTTGCGCATTATAACCATTCACACGCAGTTCTGCTGAGTTTAAGAATGCAATAGCCAATCAGAGGAGTTCAGATGAGTCACTGCTGAAATAGCAGAGTTTTGTTGTTCAGTGTGGACGCTGCTGACTGATTTCTCCTCTCTCGCGAATTCTCTCATCATAAAAAACAAAGTGCAGATGTACGTACAATGTAAGTATAAGAGATTTATTCAGATAGCTTCCCTGACTATAACGGGAGTGTTTTTTAAAAGTGCATAAACTCGTGCTATAAGTAAGTGATGCTGTTCTTTAATAATGCAAATGTTCTTTGTGCATTTTCCGTAGCTGCTGTTGGAATAACTGAGGAAACATAAGCATTATAATTACTGACTTACAATGTTTTTATTCAATCATGTTAAATTAGGGCTGCACGACTATGACAAAAATCATAATTGTCGATTATTCCCTTGAAATTGTAATTGCGATTATTAATTGCTTTTATCACAATTTACATAGAATGATGTTTATACCATTGTTGGTAACACTTTAGAATAAAATACAGTTATACATGAAAATACAGTTATTCATTGTTAGTTCACGCTAATTCACAGTGCATTAACTAATGTTAACAAGCACAACTTTTGATTTGAATAATGCATTAGTAAATGTTGAAATGAACATTAACTAAGATTAATAAATGCTGTAGAAGGATTGTTCTTGCTTAGTTCATGTTAACTAAAGTAGTTAACTAACATTAACTAATGGAACCTTATTCTAAAGTGTTACCCCATTGTTTGATGCAACTGCATGCCATATTTTTATATGAAAATAAACAAGCTGAAAACACGCTAACTGAAAAACTTTTAGTGCTTTTCTATAGTATTAAGCTTCTAATGTTAACTGCACATCGGATTGGTTTCTTCTTTAAATTATAAAAAAAATTAAAATACGAATGGTATTATAATGTTATACTAAAACAAATTAAAATAATGGGAAAAACCCTCAAGATAACATGTAGAAAGAAAAAAACGCATCTTAATCATGCCAAATAACACAAGTGTTAACTAATGAAACCCTAATGTGAAGTGTGAATGAACAATAAAGAATCAAAACACCTTCAAACAATATCTAGGGCATGCTGTAGTCCAGATTAAAATGTAAAAAAGTTTGAAAATAAATAGCCTATTAAGTCTAAATATTTAAGTATTTGGCGCTGTGATGAACACCATAGCAAATCCACAAAATCAAAAAAGCTATAAAAATCAATTTAAATACGTTTTAGAAAGTAACAGCTGCTTTATTTATGGGATTTCCAGGCTGCATTTTCTGCAGTTTAGCGCCATCTGCTGTCAGAGAGTGAATGTGCTTTCATTCAGGAGTCTCTCACATGTTCCCCCATGTGCTTCTCATGCGTGCTTGTTTACATGAGAGTGCACACGTGTCTTTCAAGAAGCATACAGCGGTGTTGTGCATTTTGACCAGTTGATGGGAAAATTATTCTTAAAATGCATTCTAAATTCTGAATAATTTGTAATATACAAGTATTCAAGGTTTTAGAAGTGCCCAAGATAACAATATAGTGCATATTCATTACCGTGATATATCGCATTACTGAATACAGGCACATGTCTAATGGGAATAAAAAAAAAAAATTAATTGCATTTTAAAATATATTCAAATAGAAAACTGTTATTTTATATTGCAATTATATTTCTGGCTTGGTGAGCTTAAAAAGACTTCAAAACCATTAAAGGGATAGTTCACCCAAAAATTAAAATTATGTCATTAATTACTCACCCTCATGTAATTTCAAACCCTTTAGACCTTCGTTCATCTTCGGAACACAAATTAAGATATTTTTGATGAAATCTGAGAGCTGTCTGACCCTGCATAGACAGCAACGCAACTGAAATGTTCCCAAGACCAGAAACGTAGCAAAGAGATCTGTAAAATAATCCATGTGACATCAGTGGCTCAACCGCAATTATACAAAGCTACGAGAATACTATTTGTGCGCAAAAGAAAAAACAACAACAACCACTTTAATCAACAATTTTTCTTCTCTGCATCACCCTGGTGCAGAGAATATCCACTGGACGTATGCTGTTCTGTGTCAGCTGCGTCACGCCGGATCTGTTTCATACATTGTTGTGATTTGTTCTGAATGGAAACAGCTTATCGGCGTGTCGCAGCTGACACAGAATGACAGAATTTTCATTTTTGGGTGAACTAACCCTTTAAAATCTCACTCACCCAAAGCGGAAGTCAAAGAAATCATCTTAAATTAAAGCTTTGAAAGCTCATTCCATAATTTTAAAAGACAATATAATATTGATTCAAGCCCCAGACTCATTAAACTCATTGTAGATACCAAAACAGCAATCCAATCAATTAAGTAACAGTAAGACTTCAAATGCACAAGAATGGCTGATTCTGTTGCAACAAAAAATTACTTTAAAACCAAACAAGCTAGTGCACGCCAACCTAATGTATACAAAATAATATTATATCAGCCAGCAGAAAGTTGAATTTACTCTGTGTTTCAACATGTACACACCTCTAAGACAAGTCAAAACACCAGAAGAAGCCTCTACTTACATCTAAATAGAAGTTTTGTTATTAAAAGCTGATACAGCACCCTTATTAGAGAGGAAATACAACATTCAATCCTCACATATGCTCACTGATCAGAGACAAAGGTGGTGTTAGAAACCGTCAGCTGCTGGACAAAAGTCTTATGAATGATCCTAGGGCGAAGAGCTCCCACGCTGAGTATATGAGCATTTGTGCAAGTATTGTCAAGACTGTTACTGTTCACTGATATGTTAAGGCTCCGTTACGCCACTGTCTCCCACAGTAAAGGCACTCACACCTGTGATGGCACCATCAACCCCTTTCCTTCCAGACAGCTGAGTCTCCAGCAGCCACGCAAGAACTCGTCGCTGATGTATGCACATAACAGACTCTGAGACCCCAGAGTTTTGAGACATTGACGGCATTCTTAAATGACACTAGGAATGAAACGGGACCAATGCTATAAATAGCTCCGTTGCGTTTCTAAGGGAACATTCGCCCGCACTAACCAGAAGTACTTTCTTTGACCTTAGATGGTATTATGTCAGTGCTAAATACTGACGGACACACAGTGGCCTTTGTGGTGGCATCTGAACTCCATCCAGATGTAGGGTTGGGTCGGTGCAAAAAAACTAATAGACGGAAACCTTAGGGCAGGTGGTGAAGGAATGACATCACATGTTAATCATGGCCATGCAAACAAATTTAAATCTACAACTACACTTTTAAGGCAAGACAGCCCAAGCGAACAGGGTAAAATCATTTCTGTATTACAAACTTTCAGAAATGTTATGTTTAAATATGTAAATTAGACTATTAATTAAATATGCACTAATTTTCATATATTTACAGAAAAGAAATCTGAACACTGGATAAAGCAAGGTTTAAAAGTGTCATTTTGTTGACATATTAGAGGCAATGGTTTTTACTGAGGCGATATATCTCTTTTTATATTTTAGAATCAGAAAATACTGTCATCAGCCAGAAAAATATAAACTTTCACCACGTTTTTAGTTATAAAATGTTGTATAAAATCAGCCAAATTAAATATGAACAAACTGTTCTGTAAAAACCTTTAGAATAAAGATAGGATTAAAATGGTAAAGATGGGTAAAAATTCTGTCTCAGTGCATGAGAAAAGAGCTCTTAAATATATGTACAGTAATTGAAATATACAGAAGTAAACAAATAAAGTAAAGTAATTAAGTGCATTTTGGATGTTTTCTTTAAACTAGTCTGAAACAACATGTCATGAAAAGCCAAATCTCAAAATTGACCAATTTATGAAACAATGTTTTAGCCTGTAGTGTCTTGCCTTGAAGAATATTAAAGGATATTTATTAAAAAGCAGTAGACGTCAAGTCGTCAACAATAACATTTATTCAAAATGACCAAAAGCGGCTTTAGCTCTCTTTTTCATTCATTCCAACAGAGAAGAACACAACAGAGCTTCAAAACCAGCTCTTTCAGCATGTTGAGGAACACCTGGCCATCGTCCGCCCCAGGGTGGAAGACAAATATTCACAACAGAGAGAGTTCTGCATGTACAGACAATCCGACTGTCTCCTAACATGCACCAAATAAGGGCTCACACACTAGTTGAGGATATTCTATTTAGCCTGTGATACACTCTTAAAAATAAAACTTCCACAAGAGGCATTTTGCAGCAATGCCGTAGAATAACCCCAAAGAAACTTTCACTGAACAGTTCTTAAAATAACCTTTTTTTCCTTATGTGAAGAACATTTTATAAATCTAAATACCCATTTTCACTATATAGAACCTTTTTGTGCAATGGAAAGCTTTCATTGATTTTAAATGTTCTTCGTGGAACCATTGATGCCACTAAAGAACCATTATATTTAAGAGTGTACAATCAAAAACATGATGCCTAGTAAGAATACTGCCAGTATTTATATTAAAGCAATAATTCTAGGATAACTTAGTATAATACAAAAAGAAATAACACGTTTCGAAGATGAACCAAAGTCTTATGGGTTCGGAACATCAAATGGGTAAATAAATCATAACAATTTTATTTTAGGGTTAACTAATCCTTTAAATGAGAGCTTCTGCCAAATGCATGAAGGTAAATCAAAGAAAGATCAGACTCAGAATGATTCATTCCCAAATCAGACTTATACCTACTTCTCTCATGAAACTGCCATGGAGAGCTAGTGACAAATTATTTATATTTCGGTCTGTTTAGCTAATAAATGGTTTAAAAAACTTGGAATAGTCATATGGATACTTTTATATGTTGCTTCAAAGCTTGAAAACCTCAATCAACCAGTAAAACCCTTCAAAATGTCTCTATTTGTGAACCACGAAAGAAAGTAATAAAAGTTCTAAAAGTAAATAACAACATTTTCACTTCTGGCTGTACTATTTCTTTAACAATGAAAGGTTTCTCCAGTTGTTTTGTCTCAATGTGTGCACAGTAAGCTGCTTTGGATATGGTCAATCAAAAGCAGAACTAATAAATATATCCCAGCAGTAAAAAGACCTCAGTGCAGCAATGAAATCCCAAAAGTTATGTGTTTCCACACTAAAGATTGGATGCTGCTTTGACCTCAATAAAGTCTCACTGTGAGAGTGATTCAAGGGAAAGTTTGTCCTCATGGACAGACTGCTCCAGCATGTTGTGTCAACTGCTGTTACAACACAGTCAGCACATTTCTAATGACACCAAATATCTTACCTACTAAGTATAAGAATGTAAACCTGGAGATTTAATACCTGAAAGGTTGATGAGTTGGAAGCCATTCTACAGTTTCACGGAGAAACATGCAACACTGTTCCTGAACACAAATTGTAAGAGAGCATATACACGAAACACAAACATATGTCCTGGTTTAGACTGTAATCCAAGACTATTTCTACAATAAGTCAAACTCACAGAGCTCAAGAGTTTACAGGATCAATCTGGAGCTCGTGTAACAAAGTTTGAAACATTATATCCCCTCAGAACAAGCTGTACGTTTACTTATAATGACATAAAATGCACGCTATATGCAAACAACTACACAAAGTCCTCCACCAGTAACATCTGACGCCTCAGCAAACAGCCCCTTTTGTTTCCGATCATCTGCCGTGTTTTTGTTCACTTACCCGGTTTTTCGGCGAGCACGAGCGTGTGAATTGAACACAAGAGAATCAGTCCATGCAGTAATGTGTTTCCAGGCATCTCCACTTAAAACCGCTGCGAATGAGAGTAAAACGCGAGGGCGCATTGGAGAAGCATCACGGGAGCATGTTTACCGGGAGAAGCTCGTGTACATTTGTCCGCGCGTATCCCTAAACGCCTTGAATGAACTCTTCTTCCGTGTTTCTCCCACAGGCGGCACCAAGCGGTTACTAGACCAGTCACACAGGTCTGTCTTGTGTCAGGCGGATAGTAGCCTATAGTAGCCTAGTAGAAATATTGAGTATGGTATAGATACAAAGTGATACTTAATGGAGATATAAGCGACACATAAACGGCGTTTCTCCAACTTCAAGCGCTTTTATGTCTCAAGACTCGATTTTTTTTAATTACACTATTAGATTTCAAAGTTTTATTTTCGTCATAACCTACGTCACATGTCGTCATGTTGTAATTTATGCTTTATTTTGCTAGTTTTAATGTTTTACCCTTGTCCCCCAGACTCAGAATTTTAATCGTAAAATGCGAAATTTGTAACAAATTTTAGGCTACATAAAAAAAACCTACATAATTACATAAAGAAACTATGAGAAATATAGGCTATAAGTGTGTGTGTGTGTGTGTTTTAAGTTAAAAAGTGAAAAAAAAACATATGCCAAGGAAAAGAGCCAGGGGTTCAAGGATGGCAAACCAATATATAGCAATTAAAATTCAGAAGAAAGAGCGAAATGATAATAATAATAATAAGAAGAAGAAAACAATTACATTAAAATAAATGGATAAATAAGTGAAAAAAAATTAAACAGATCATATAGCAATAAACAAAACAATCTAGCCTGCAAATCATAAAAATTATACATAAAAAGTATAGCTTACAAAAATACCAAAAAGTGAGTATATACTCAAAGTTTTAGCTGCCTTTTTGTTACAGGAGGTAGACAAGGATTTAATATAGATCTTGATATCAACAATTCAAATATTATACTTGTACTAAGAAAGCGTGTATAGGCTATTTGAGATAAGGTGACATAGCCTATGATATGGAGAAAACAAAGAAAAATCAAGGTAAATAATATATTTTTTATTGTGTGCCACCTCCAAATCGAACTTTAATTTTGTCAGATAAAGCAAATTATGTCAAATAAGTGTGAAAATTTGATTTAATGGTGTGTATTTAGAATACATCAAATTATAGCTTTAAAAAAATAGAATTAGCCATTTTATTTTATTTAGAAAATGTTAAATTGTCATTTGCAACACGGAATGCTTAAGATATAGTGAATTTAAATATTTGGTTCATGACTGGGTTCAATAATAGTTTTCCTGTGTGTACTCTTTTAGACATTGTTAGAGGGCAAATAAACGAGAGAGAGTTTGAAAAGCATGTTTTAGGAAAACTTCTAAACAGTCATCTGAATAAAAGCGTTATATGCTGTAATGCCAGGCAGTGACCAGTGGATTTCCAGTAACATATGGCCATCGATAGACTCCACAGCATATGACACATCATCTGTGCCAGGAGAGCACAGGCCTGTCTTTAACATCCTGGGCCATTAAGTTTTATTACTGTCATTATGAAAAACACTGCAGACCGTAACTCTGCAAAGATCAGATGAATGATAATGCAGTAAAAAGGCTGATTTTTGCATATTTTTGCTTTTGCATTTAATATAGAACAGCAAATTATATTATAAATATACAAGCATTTTTATTTTTTATTTTATTTCTGCAGCCTTTGTACGTATTAAGCTATTGCGCTCTCTGCTGGACAGAAATCGGTCTACACACAGTATACAGGTCGGTACAATTATTTCATCTCATTTTGCAATTACGTTTTATTTTCAATCTAATAAATAAATAAATGCAACAACATTATCTTCTCATTACCAGATTATATTTGAAACTATACACAGCATAAATCTAATTAAATACGTTTAAACTTATTTAGCAATTTTGCTGGGCAAATTTTTATTTGCACTATTTTGCTAGGGCACTTTCTCATTGAGCATGAGTAACAAATTTCTTTCTGGATACTTCAGATCGGTCATGGGCCCTGTGTCTCACCTACAGTAGTTGCCCGTTGATGGCAACATTGCCCAAAAAGTTGCCCCGTGTATCATCAGCCTAAAGGTCATCCTTTAATTAAAATGGTCTTGTGAATTCAATTATAGCCTACTGTATGCGAACAGTTTGTGATGTTTTAATAACAAAGAGTCACTGCTCCCAATGCTGCAGTAGCTAATCATGGCATGAGAATAACTAGTTTCACTAAAAATGTGTATTGGCTATGATGGAAGTGAGAATCTTAATTTTCTTAAAATTCTGTACCAGTTCAAAAAACCTGTATAGCACCTAAACAAATCATAATTTCTTCTTTAAAATGACCAGAAATGTTGTTATTTAATTGCTTTCCCCGGTATGCTACAATGCTGATCACTACATACGTATATATTTTTCCACCCAGTGAAATCTAGTATTAAACGCTAGATGGTGCTGTTGGATATATTTATTTGACAACTAAACAATTCTGAAATCTATTAATGGAGATCAAAGCAGTTAAGAGTATTATATAATTGAAAGTAATTGTAAACAGTTCAACAGTGAGGTTTGACTGTCTGTTGTAGTAATTAAAACATATATAATTATGCCAAATCTGATTTAGCCTACAGATGAATGCAGGTACTATGTACCTGAGATGTTGGACAGAGAATTGTACAATGAGAGAATGATGTGCAATAAAAATTTGAGTACTAATGGCTCAGATCATTTTGGCACCTTTATGGTCATAAGCACAAGTGCAGGTCATAACTGAATAATCTCAGACAGATGGTTTGAATGAAGAGCTGTAATGTAATACAGAGACTGTACAGCATTGTCTCATTCACACTTGGGTTACTACACCTGTCTGAACAGGGCAGAAACATTTTACTGTCAATAAAAAAAAAGCTTATACTAAAATGTTACTGAAATGTATTAAATATCTTTTTCTTTCTTTCTTTCTTTCTTAAAAGTAAATTAAAATAAATTGTCTGGAAAATAACTATTACTTATAATATTATAATGTAAAATAATATAATATAATAATATATATATTTGATATATATAATATATTAATTGATCAAATAAGCTAAACATTTTTATTTATTGTGCATCGTCTCCCAATCAAGACTTAATTTAGTCAAACAATGCAAATTTTGTCTGGTAAGTGTTAAAAATGCAAATATTATTTAATTGTGTGTATTTAGGATACATATAATGAGAGCTATGATAGTAAGACAAAATAGGCATTTATTAAAAAAAATTTAATATATCATTTATAGAATGAATGATAAATTAAGGTATGGTTGATTGAGATTGAGATATGGCTCATGACTTTGACAAAAATGAAAAATGTCCTTTATAATATAACATAATTATATAATCAGATACTAATGCAAGATTGATGCAGGTTCTGTAGTTATCCAGCTTTAAAAAAATGTAATTAAGTGTAATTAAAATATTAATGTCAGCATATATTTATTGACATTTAAGAAGTTTAGCCCAGTAGATAGCTTTGTTCAACATTTCCTTTTAAATGTACACATTAATCAATAATGCACCTTTAATGATGTATGAAAAAATGGTCTTTTGTCATAACAGAGGGTTTCTGTTTGCCTGCTAACAGACTCTACAAGTAACATACTGTGCCAGTAACACCAAACCTGTATATTTTGGCACACTCCTGCAGAGTTCAACGGCTCGATCAATATCTGACTTCTTACATTTCTTTCATTTCTGCAGAGGAATCATACAGGACCTCCTCTGGAGAATGACATCATAAAAAAAATGCTGTAGATTTGTTTATCAATGACAACAAATCATAACAAAAATACCACAGCACCCCGAGGGTCTCCATAAAGCCACAGGTTAGAGTTTCATCTCACATACTACATCAAAGATGACATTTTTACTTTACTTTGTGTGGGCTTTTACTTATTGGCACCACATTTCTCACATACTGTACATTTCATTTAACATAATCAGCTGCCTTCAGATGAATTTTACTGGGATGGATACCTCACTGTATAGAAATTGTAGGCTAGAATGCATTTTCTAAGTAACAATGCAAGACTTAGACTTATCAAGTCTGAACAGAGACAGGAAAGTAAAAAGTGAAGGGAACTGGATGTGTTTATTTACCACTGGAGTATTTGCAATGCATTTTTCCTTTAATTAATAAAGGATTGCTGGAATAACTGAGAGATTTCATCTCTAGATAACAAAGAAAGAATGGCGAGAGACCTTGGTAGCCCCTTTTTACATGAAGGATAGGCTATTGACTAAACTTCTAAACTGATGTCGGGCTTTTCTGCTTTTGAGAACATGCTGCCGTATTGCGATTCAGTTTATAGGAGCGTGGAGTGATGTTAAGTGTTTGACGTCGTGCCAAAAAACACTCCTCCTTTTTTGTAAAAGAGCAATTTAGAAGAATGAGGCAGATTTTACTGAAGAAAGGCAAGGTTATATTTCCTTATTCAACAGAAATGTTTTTTTTTTTTTTTTGTAGTTGTTGTTGTTTATGAAGTTCATTCAAGTCATTTAGAGATGTTTTTTTTTAAATGCACTACTCTTTTTTGACAATACAAGCTGTGGTATAGCTTGATCAATTGAAGTGACCTTGTATGTGACTTCAGGCTGAAATAAAATCCTTCATAGCTCTTTGACTCCTGCGGTGTACTCACATGCACAATTGCATATTTTTAATGTACATAGGCTGTGCTTTCTCCAACGTGAGTTGGACATACAGGTGTCTTTTCATAAACATATTTTATTAATTCAGTAAAAATAATAAAGCAGTAAGGCAAAAAAGATAACAGGTTTCTGTTTCAAATAACATAGGAGAACGAATGTTTAGGGTCCCTTTACTCTATTTATTGTCTTTCAACTTTGTTGCTTCATAAAGGACTTCTAGATGAGGTTTCAAAGACACCAGAAACACTTTTGAAAAAAAAAAAAATTGAGAGGTGAAGGAACTTGCTTTCATGCTTTCTGAGGCCCATAGACTCTATTTTCTGAAACCAAGCGCACGCTATGGTGCTTTGTAAAAGTCACTATACCTTCATCTACTTCAAGGTTTCTGAGAAATAATAGCTATTCTAGGCCAACAAAGGAACTGTATGTATAAATCGTGTTTCTGAGCTGATACGGCTTTAGGTTGACAATGTTAGACACTTATTCCAACACTGGACTGAAAGATGAATGTGAGCAAGAAGTCCAAGGATACTTTGCTTAGACTTCTGTTCTGATGACTCTTAATGACCTTGTAATTCTTATAAATCATTAGGAGACATTATTAAACAAGGAAATGTTTCAGATGGAGACAACTGCCATCATGGTCAAGTTTTATAACGAAACATACTTTGCCTCTTTTATCGTAGTCAAATCAAGGAAATGGTTACGTCAATTAAAAAAGAAACTAAAGAAAGAGGAATGTGTAGAAACATTTATTTCAGTGCAACTGGGTCTGATGTATGATTAAATCACAAAAACAGCCTATTTGTTGGATTCAAGGTGCTAAAAAATTGAGATTTAAAACATCAAAATATGCTGAGTCTATATGATTGATATATAGCTGTTGGTTTTCTGATTTCACTTGTCATCGTGAAGTTAAAGCTATATGAAACTAAAAACAACTTAAAACAACTTATCAAAAACAACTTTGAACTTTTTTTTTTTTTCAACTTTGATTTGAGCTGGAAGGAGATTTTGTTAAACCCAAAGGAAAACGCTCAAAATATTAGGCCCGTCTATTGGGATACACCTTGTTGTGCAACAATATCATAAAGCAAAGGACAAACTGGCTTTCACTGTTAATTAAAAAACAGGAAAGAGGAAGAATTTTTTGCTTTCATGTATTTTTAATTAAGTTATAGGAAACTGAGGTATGAATATAAAAAATGCACAAATATATAGTTTGAAATCACGTCAGCAAATTTTTTTCCCCCACTGTATTAGTACTTATAGACTTGAGGATTAATCCAGTCATGACCAACACATCTAAATAAATAAATAAAGTGTATGTAAAACTGCTAAATATTAGTGAAAGTTTGACATAGACATATCTTGAAAGTCTTAAAAGGGAAAGTTACAAAAGTAGGATTTAATTTATCTTTAATTGTTTGAATTAAAAAAAAAACATTTCAAACACAATATTTACAGTTATTTTTGTCTATTTTTGACAACAAGATTAGTTTGAAACGAAGCCACACCAAAATGAATCGCTAGGTGTTTCCTAGCAACACATTATGGAATTGGAATTTTTGAACAAATCGTTTGAGTGAATGATTCAAATGACTCTTAAGGTCAGTAACTTGTTTTGTTCCTGAATGAATCTTTTTGAACTAATCGATTCACTGAACAATTAATCAAGACAGTCGTTTGTCGCCACCTACTGTTGTAACAATGTAACCTAAGAAAGACTCGCTGAAAACAAGTATTGTTAACTAAAACTAAACCCAAAACTAAAATTAAATGATTAAAATTGTTTAATAAAATTATTTATGGTAATTGAAATAAAAGTGGAATAAAATATAAATATTAGATGAAAAATTCAAACTTAAAAAAACTTTAACAAAAAATAGAAATACATAAATTTAAGTTAAAGTACTTAAATTACTAAAACATTTCAGTTTAAAAAATAAAACAATTGTAACTGCAGTTACAAAAACAAAAGCACATAATAAAATTTCTAAAACCTTAACTAAAATTAAAAAATAAATAATGTTATATATATATATATATATATAATATATATATATATATATATATATATATATATATATATATATATATATATATATATATATATATAAACATTGGATGAAAAAAAATCTTCTATTTCACTAATTATAATTTAGGACTATTGACTATTGTATCTTATTTGCCTTAAATCAAACCTAACTTCAAAACACTCAACACACACAACAAAGATCCCTCCGTATGTGATCGGATTCCTGACACATGCACGCTTGAGAAATACCAATAAAGAGCCATTATTTTTTAAAGTGTTTATATATTTATATTTTATATATATATTTGTTTCATATTTATTTAAGGAATATACAGTACAAGCACTGTAGTACATTCAGTCAGATGTGACATTACCATGATTATTAATAAAATAGTATTCTACTCTATTAAGGTGAAAATGATGGCTTGAATGTGCTTGGTTCTTGGACCAAAACTGACTGGAGAATTTGCAGGGCTCCAGTGTGTCCCATCCCTATAAGAGACAACACATCTCCCTTCAGTGCAGCACAGCTGTCTGTGCGGAAAGAGAATACCCAGCAGCACCATAACCGGTCACATCAATCTCTGCACGCTTGACAGGCGCTATGCCCACCTGTTCGTGGGTACTGCTTTCCAGGCCACAGCTTGGGCTACGTGTGTGACAGTCAGTGATCTGGCTGCTTGGGCTTTTCAAGCCTCAGATTACGTGCTCTTTTATGACATCGGTTACTGTTTATGCCACAATCGTTTATATTTAATCTACTATTGACATGACATTTCAAGCAGTAACAGCAGTATGACTTGCTTAAAGGTATTTAAAACAATATTTGTAAATTTTTTATATAATTTTGTTAAATCATTTATAATATGAAATAATATAAAATGTAATAAATTATAGATATACAATTATATTTACATTTATTTTTCATATATTTTATTCAATTGTTTATTTGTAATTTTAATGACCTAATAATGACATAATAATTTTTTATTTACTATGCAGGACTATTTAAGTGAGCTGCACATAATTTAAATTTTTTGAAATAAATGGTGACTTGTTTCACCACCTAAAATATGTTTTCCCCTATGCATTCCAATTTTTCTTACTGTATTCAAAGTGCACATAATCAAAATATGAAATGGATCTTACATCACTTAATATGCATTTAATATGATTTGATAATTAGGATGGGTTTTAAACTAAATCTTTTGATTTAATTGCATCATCTCTTCTCAAGATAATCACAGAGACAAATCTGGTTTGAATGCATGTCTGATGAAATTACTTGAAATTTCATGCTAAAATAGTAATATTAGTCATCAGGACCAGACGTATAAATAACACATGTAACAACTGCTGTGGAAGTGTGAGCCGGGATCTGTCAGATCGCATGCACTTATGATCTGATCACGACATTAAAAGTGCTAAATTAATTTGACAGTTTAAAATCGAACGCATATTATCAAAAGTTAGTGATTCATACGCATTCTTACACTTCTGTGGTGATTAAACACATGTACTGGAGACCTTCTCTAGAGGTTTACCTTCTCTAGGTAAGCAAACCAGTTCAGTTTCACACTCTTCAAATCACCTCTCATTCTATATCTCTTTCCCCCGTCCCTTTCCCCTTAAGTTGCTGCTTTCAGCTTAATGTATCTGAAGTCCATTAGGAGCCCCCCAGACCTCTCTGACTCCCCCCATCCCGTAAAGCCCCTGCACCCTTAAGGCACGGCCCTTAATGGCAGGGGCGGTTGAAAGTGAGCTCTTAACGGATCCACGACAGGAAGTCAGTGGCTCTCATGTTACCTGCCCAGGTAAGACAATGTTTGTTTACTTTTATCACTGCAAGTCCAGAGGTCATGGGACATGAAGACGTGCTGAAGTATTAGAAGGTGGAGGCTTGTGGATGTTGAAAAGGTTGACACGCAATCCTGAGACCCAGGACTGAGATGAACACATTCCTGAATACAATCGTATATCTGGACTGACAGTGGTTCTGCCTGGGCTGTGCAGTTATATATTAGATCCTCTGATCTTTTCTACAACCTAAACAAACGTGTGCCTGCAATGGTAAACCAGAGGCGATAATATTCTGAACAAAAGTCAAAAAAGGTTCTGAGAGACACATTTTCATTCATCATCAGGGTACCTGGTCACGTAGGTGGCAAGCTGAAGTAGAGAATGAAATATCTACGTCATAAATTGACTTTTGCAATTTAAAGCCTACATTGTACAGTATATACACTATATTGTTCACAAGTTTGAGGTCAGTGAAATTTTCTGTTTTTGAAAGAAGTCTCTTATGCCCCCCCATGGCTGCATTTATTTGCTCAAAACAACAACAACAACAACAACAACAACAACAACAACAAAAAAAAAACGTAAAAGGTGTAATATTGTGAAATATTATTACCATTTAAAATAGCTGTTTTCTATTTGAATATATTTTAAAATGCAATTTATTCCTGTGATGCAATTTGCAAAGCTGAATTTTCAGCATCATTACTACAGTCTTCAGTATCACACAATCCTTCAGAAATCACCCTTGTATTTACTCATTTGCTGCTCATAAATTCTTAAAAAGTTTGTTTTCAATATTGAAATCTTAAAATATTTATGAAACCCCTATTCAGGATTGTTTATCAATTGAAAATCAAAAGAACAGCATTTATTCCAACCCTGGAATGTGATGTCAACATTCTCAAAGCATATTTTGACAGAAAAATGAATTAAGTATTGTAATTAATATTGTTCAATGATTAAATATAATTATTTCAGTCTTTTAGGACCAAAAATCAATAATCTCTTGATATATACCACTAAAACAAAGCGGCATGTTGCTCCAGAAGCCAAGTGTGCAGCCTTCTTCAGAGCTTCAGAAATTGCAGTTCTTAATAGCTTCACTTCCCCAAGTTGGCCTGAGTTACTCAGTCAAGTCACTGCGATTAACACAGAGAACATGACGTGTGAGACAGCAACCGTCCAACTGTGATCAGACCAGCCTTCATCCAGAAAAAGACCCAAGGTGCTCGGTACGAATGTGCGAAGGTGGTCCTGAAATAGGAATAACCCCATGATCACTATTTACCCTTTCTGATTTTTAATGTTCTAGAATGTTCTGTTCCTTTAATCCGTGTGCTCAATGTGCAAAACACTACTTTAAACGCTGCCTTAGATTAGTGTGACATGTATGTGACAAACTATTTTGCTTATTTTATGACAAAATGTCTCGCTGACAGGAAGTAATTGTTCAATGATTGACTCTCCATTCTCATAACAGACATGTTCTGTCCATTTGTCTGTCGTCATCTTCAGGTAAAAGTGGGTATTTGGGACTTGAGGTTATTTAATGTGTTTGATCCTGCTATGCTGAAAAGCATTAACTTATTATTGTGTGCTTTGTTGACATTTTCACTGAATAAATGACACGACATTGAATTAGCCTCAGAGAACCATAAAGAAAACTCACTCTACTGCATGTTTTGCTTCTATGCCACGGTAGACAGTTTTGACAGCAGGAACTTGACTGTTTTGGTCTCTGTTTCACCTAAAAAGGTCTATATTTCCAATCAGTAGTTGTAGAAGTGACAAAACGCTTGCACATTCTTGGATTGGTTAATGTAAGCTGGCAATGGATTTGTTGATGGTTGTATTTCAGCAATGAGCTTTGGGTCTGACCAAATGTCCTGTGTTTACATGTGTTCTCACATTCATTTAAAGTCTATCGAGGTGCACGCACTGCCAGGGGATGATGTGAATTTATAGCATGGGAAATGTTAGCAAACCTAAACACAGTTGTGGAAGAGCCCTGTTGAAATCACATATTTGTTCAAGCAGGCTTGTGATTATTCGTCCAATTTACCCTGCTTTTAAAATCCTTCATATGCCACCTAACCCTTTAATAAATGCCTGCCGTGAACAGAACAAAGTCCTATTTGAATCCAAAGGCTTTGTGTTCTCCATCAGAAGAACTGTAGCAAAGCACAACAGTTATGTAAGGAATTCCCAGCTCAAGACCTTTGGATTCATTTGCTCATGTAAGGTGCGTTCAGCTTCAGTGAAAACCCAAATACTGTGCACTAGAATGAAATGTGATATCTAGGCTTAGCACTTCAGACACAACATCAGCATGATGCTTAAAAGTAAAAGTTACGCTTCATCTCCATACATTCAAGGCCGGTTGAGACCCTAAAAACCCTTAAGCTGAGGTATTTTAACATAGTGCTGAAATTGATGCTTGATTAGATATCATTTTAGACATCATATATTTAATTTGTGCCTAGCTTTTATTGAACGTGTTATTGAAATTTTTTTATGATCGTTGTGGTACAGTCATGGTATACAGTAATACAATACCATTATACTTATTAAAAACTTAACAAAAACCAAAACCTGAACATGTTTTGCAAGTTAAAGTATGAGGGTTTTCATAATGTTTATACGTTTTTAACTTGAATTTGTAAATGTATAAATTAGTTAATTTTGTTGAAAGCACAACATTTTTGTTGAAGGTAGCAAAATGTCTGTGGTTATACTGATATATTTAAATGTATTTGTAAAATAATATAATATAATTATATATAAGTTCATTTTGTTGAAATGACTTTGTATAAATCATGTAACATAAATTGTATAAATGAAATTAGTTCATTTATCATTATTTTTTCTACATTTATAGATATAATGCATTTATAAATAATATAATATAATAAATAAAATAATAAAATAATAATATAATATAATCTATTGTTTTATGTATTTGTGAAATGTTTAAAAGTTGATAATGGATATAAATATATAATAATATTAAATGTGAATTTATAATTTACTTTATAATTTTATTATAATATATATATTTTATAATTTGAAACAACACTGTATAGATCCTGTAACCTAAAGGTCACAAAATTCAGTTTCTGAATTGTTTATTCTAATTTATTCTGCAGATATACTGAGATACTTTATTTAGTAGATTTGTAAAATATTTTATAATATAATACTTATATTAGTATATATGACTAATATCAGTAATATTAGTAAACAATGATTCTTTCACTATTTATGGGGCATTAAACAATACTATTTATGCGACATTTAACCTTCGAAGCCAAATGCCTGATGTTTGTTGAGCAGCATTGTGTTGTCCGTCCTCTGCTGATGAGTGACTTTGGGATTTAGGTTAAAGATAAAAGTTTCACAAACCTGCTGGTCTTAGAAGTGGGCTCAGCGACATTCTCCATCCATTAAAGCGTCTCTGCAGCTCTCCGACCTTAAAGAAGTCATTACCCTCATAATTAAAATTGTAACATCAATCCTGTGAAATGCTCCAAATTACTTTGAACATGATTTTGTGCTAATTAATTGACAGCATTAGCTCGGAGCTGAGGTGCAGCGGCAATGCCCTTGAGACAGAAAGGCCACAGTGGAACATAGTTGAGTCTGTCCTGCTTTATAATCAAAGTCAAAAAATAACATATTAATTATGCAAATCTATCTTTGTGATCTGTACATTGAACCTGTGCATTAGATGTCCATATTCAGATACTTACTGCTTATGTGGGCTAATGTGAAAAATACCACCAGCAGTGGTGTGAAAATTGACAGCCATGTGGCACTTGTGGATGTTCTGAATATTATATAGAGCTTGGCCTTCAGCTCCGGCATTAGTGAGGTTCACATTCCTCAACCAGCATACGAGATTTTATCACACACACTCTAACATCTGCCTTTTCTGTCTATAAAGAGAAAAAGGGAAAAACCACAACCCTCATCATTTACTCTATTTGTAACTGTTTCAGAAAAGACCACACAAGAAAGAGGTGACATGCTCAATTGGTTGTCATCAGGGTACCACATGATATCTTAAAGAAGCAGTACAGCTTAAAATGAAAATTCTGTCATCGTTTATTCAGCTTCATGTCATTCCAAACCCATATGATGTGGAATTTTCATTATATATTAAAAGTGTCAAGCTCCAAAAATGACAAAAAAGCATGATAAAAGTCCCATAATAGTAGTCCAAATGAATCAAGCACTAAATTCCACCCTGGCTACGTGTTCTGTACTAGACTAACTGAGACTTGTCATAGCACTTGTATACCGTTGTTGTTTTCTCGTTGATCTGATTGTTTCTACTGTTCTCATTTGTAAGTCGCTTTGGATAAAAGCGTCTGCTAAATGATTAAATGTAAAATGTAAATGTATTCCAAGTCTTCTGAAGCCATATCATAACCTTATGTGATAAAATGTATAAGCACTCAAATCTAATTCATGTTCAAATATGGCACATCAAGAGGTCTTCATTTGTTATTGTATGTCTGTGTAACTGATGCTGTTTTAAATATGCACATATTTAAACAGCACATACACTATCATTCTCAAACACATTTTGGTTTCAGAGATAATAAAAAAAAAACACTTTTATTTAAACAAGGCTGCATTAAATTGATCCAAAGTGACAGTAAAGACATTTATAATGTTACAAAAAACATAATAAATGCTCTTCTTTTGTAGAGAATCCTGAAAAAAATAATCATGAATTCCACAAAAAATATTAAGCAGCACTACACTGTTTTCAACATTTATCATAAGTTTCTTGAGCATTAAATCAGCATATTAGAATGATTTCTGAAGGATCACGTGACACTGAAGACCGGAGTAATGATGCTGAAAAATCAGCCTTATCATCACAGAAATAAGTTAGAGTGTAAAATATATTAAAATAGAAATCCTCTTTTGAACTGTAATACTATTTTATAATATTACTGTTTTACTGTTATTTTTGACCAAATAAATGCAGCCTTGGTGAGCACAAGAAACAAACATTAAAAAACAAACCTTCTTACAAACATTAAAAAACCTTACCGACCTCAAACTTAAGAGATTTAATATCCTGGAGAAAAAACATTTAAGTAAATAAATAACAATTTTAATTATGGTCTGCAATATATACTACTGTTATGGTACTTTTATGCTGCTCATTGTTTGTTATTTTTGGACCTTGGCAAAAGCTGTCTAACATCTCTTTTTGTGAACAATGCAAGGAGTGTTTGTGTAAATTACACCTGTAAAAGCCAAAGGTGGTCAATGTTAGCAGAAGTAAAGGATATCTTTTAATATACTCACTCATCTCTCAAGAATGATTTCGCATTAGGCTTGAGTTCTTTTATTAACAGTAAGCTGAGCTGTGGCTCAGAGCCCATCGCTGCCCGCAGTGTTTGTGCAGCTCAAAGTGTGTGAGTTTATTCAGAGGCTAAATAAAAACAATTCCCTCTGTGATTTGGCCAACACGTGTTTATAATTCTACGCTGATCTCATTACCACAGGCCATTGAGTTACGTTTGGGCAAAATTTTACAGAGGTGGTCTAATTCGTAAATAATTTGTAAGCAGAAATCTTTCGTACGCATTTCGTTACGATTTGAAGGAGAGCTAGAGCCCCAGCTGACCAGGTAGGTTTCAGGGGCGGTGCCTTTGGTGTTCAGGTAGATTCGTACAATTTCCAAAGAATGTTTGCATAAATCGTAAAATAAGTACGATTTGGCAAAAAGTAATCGTATGAATTTGTACGAGTGTGTGTGTGTGTGTGTGTGTGATTTTTACATAGATATTTACCTGTAATAAATTATTATAAAATATGTATTTTATATGTGAATTGCCGTATAGATCGGGCTGTATAATATCTATCTATATATATATTATATATATATACCATTTTATACTACAAATGGAAAGAAAATATATATTTACACACACACACACTCACACATAAATTTTATTTTTTTTTTTATGATCAACATTTTTGGTCAGCTTATTCACTTAAGAAATGATATCTTCACGGTTCAGCAGAAATGCTTTATCGTGCCATGAGTGTCATTGTACATTAAAAGAGAAGATGAAGGATGGTGCTAAAAGCACAAAAGCAGCAGGGATCCAGAGCCTTTCTAGCAACATCTCAGACGGCATGTGCCCTTTGCGCCGTTCAGATGGTAACCTTCCAGCAAGTAGAGTCTGAAATATAGCCAACTGAAAGTTTCCAAATGAAAAAAATTTCAAAATCTTTTTGGATACTTGCAATAAGGTTTTTTTGAAACATTCAACTGTGTTTTTCAATACAAAAAGTAGGGGATCTCGAAATCTAAATGCATAATCTCATATTTACCATTTGGGCATTCCCAAATATGTGTGTGTGTTTGTGTGTGTGTGTGACAGTGTGTGTGTGTGTGTGTGTGGAGTGAAATATTATTACATAGATTTTAATGTATTTAGATAATATTTAATAGTAGAATTAAATTATCTGGCCCATAAAACATCCCATCAGGTTTTTATGACCATCCCTTTCCCATAGTGGATAGCTGGAATAGAAGTATACTGCAGTAAGAGGATAGAAATATATATATAGAAACTAACCACTATAAGGATATCAATAACCACTCCCATATATATATATACATATATATATATTTAAAGCATTTTAGATACTGACAAATATGGAAAGAAAATCTATTAAGTCCTGAAACACTTGACCACTATTTAATATGTAACTCACACATAAATTTTTAATATTTTATATGGAAATATTTATATGGAAAAACCTATTATATATTTTATATAATATTTAATATGTAAAAAAATCAAAATAAACATGTATTTCTATATATTTGATATATGATATATGTGATTTTTACATGTATTATAATACATGCATTTTATATATTATATAAAAATATAATTTATCAATTTTAATTTTTAATTTTAATAATTCATTATTTTTGTTATTTATGATAAAGCAGTAATTATATTTCAGCCCAGACGAAAATTATTTTACCAGGCAAAGCATAACAGTTATCACATGGTCATTTAACTTAACTACTTGACTGATGGAGAACATTAGACTCAAGCTGATTAAAATGCCAGCGGCCTGTTGATGTGCTTTTTAAAGTGTGGGTAGTTGACCTTTCACAGGGCTTCGAAACACGGTGGGCAAAGTGACAACTGGCCGCGGATTCCTCCACACCACTCCAAAAAAGTACACGGGAGTTGCGTTTGAATTTTTGGTATGATGTGACTGACAGCTCGGCAGTTTATGAACTGCTGCCGCGAGATTATGCATCAATATCAGAAATCCTGCAGTCAGTGAGAGGAGATGACGGATATCGACTCGAGTGCGCGCGGCTCGAAATAGTCCAGTCATGCTAATTTTCTAATATTGGCGCTGAGTTACCGGGCAGGGATAAATTGACAGCTTTGCGTAAGCATATGTTTATAGATTTATGACCACATTACCATTTGTATATCTACTTTATTGTATGTAATGTTTTATTTTTCTATGGCTAATAATTAATAATAATACGTACCGACTCTTTCACACTGTAATGTAGTAAATGTTTTAAGTCAAAAGTCTAACTACTTTTTTTTTTTTATGGGGGGTTTAAGACATCTTTTTTACATTTTTGTGATTTCTGTACTCCAAACTGTTTTTGCACAGCATACTCAATACCACTTTGTCATACACTGCTCTTCAGAATAATCTTGTACATTTATACGGTTTCATGAATTGTTTTTTCTTTCTTAAATTTTTACTTTGAGGAGCTATTTCATTTTATGCCTGTAACCATCAGGGCCCATATTGTGTGACTACATGCCCCGCTAAACGTCAAGATGTATACAAAAAATAAAAATTGTTCATACAGAAATGTTTATACTGAAACTGACGTTCAAAAATAAACTGTGACAATCCTGGTCTCCTCTACATGTGCAATGTAGACCTATATTATTTGTTGTTTCTATATAATTTATTTTATTTTTGTTCATATAGCCTAGTGAGGTTGAACGGCACATTTCATTGTCAAAAGTACTGAAAACTGTAGTTGTACATATGACAAATATAATTACCTCAACTTTGAACTCAAGGGAGACAAACAGGCTACAAATACAACCAAAGTAAACAGTTTCAATAGTAATCATTTATAAAATACCCATACTGTACTTTGCTGCCTGTCACAAGAAAAAAAAAAGTTAGCATAGAAGTAACTGCTCATACCAGTTATACATTTTGGAAATGTGACTTAATCTGCCACATGAACTTCTTGAGTTTTTCGTGCACCGCCAGCACTTTAGGACGCTTCTCAGTGCTGCTTTTAAAAAAAGAGGCCTTTGTTTTACCCACTTAAGCAAGAGAAACCCCTGGCCACACATCTCTTGTCCATCATTACTGTTATCATAAGCCAATATTAATCTACAGCTGTCCGGTATTCACAGTGAACACAACCAAAAAGAAAAGGATCAAATGGCATGTGATAACATTCACTCTGCTGCTTTCTTCCTTGCTTCCCTTTTCCTTTTCACTGGCTGACTCTATGGCTGAGTGCACAAAACATCACGCGCATTAAAAGTAGCCCATATTTACATTCCTTCTCATGTCACGAAAATTTATATCGAAATAAATAATTGAATCTCTGATGACCTCGCTTTTGAGGTTTTGAAGGTTGCAGCTATTTCTTAAGAGCCTTTTGTTTCTTTCTTAAGACCCCAAAGCAAGCAGAAATACATTTTAAGACAGTGTCTCGTATGAAAAGTTTGCATGATCAATTGCATTTGCAATTTAACAAGCTTTCTCTAAAACACTTAAAAGCAACAAAAAAAGTGATCACCACCTGGTTTTATTTCCATTTTTGTTTTCGAAGGATGAAGGTAGACAGCTGGTAAAAACAGACAAAACCTCATTCTCCTCAATGCACTGGAAAAATACTTTCAAAGGTAATATATTACATACATTCAAATACATCATGGTAAGACGTCACCCTAGGCTGACGGTGACTGAAAGTGGTTGTTAAAAAAGTACAAATGAAAGAATCAATATTTCTGTCATGCTGTTTGCTCCTACTTGTAGCACTGGACACACTAAGACACAGAAAGTATATACAGTAAAGCTTAATGGTGTTTGGAGCTACACCACTCCTCACAAAAAAATGAAAAGCCAAACCAGTTGTTCCCTTTCGCCGTGTGTCCAGATACAACAAAACGCCTGTTTAATGAAATCCAGGGTGCTCGCTCGGTCAAACGGCGCACAGTGCCGCTGTGTGTGCGTCTGCTAAGTTCCACAACAGTTGTCGGTGACAGGTGCTGAAAGCAATATAGATAGAGTCAAGTGGCTTCAAATAGCTGCTCTGTGTCTTCAGCAATGATAGGGAATGCAGCTCTCACGTCAGAAACTCTTTTCATATAGCCGGTCCATCTTTTCTGCTCTCAAATGTCCCCTTAAAGTAACGTTTGTCCTTTTTCAAAACTCATTTTGGGTCCGTTTTGCTGAGGGTCAGGGCGAGAGCAGCTGCTAGTCACACCACTACAGTATGTTTGCTTCTCTTTACTGTCTTTTCTCAATCGAGAGAGAGGGAGAGAGTTTTGGATTCATCCGAAGGGTTCAGCTTAGGATGGTCCCGCCGCAGAGGGTGTAGCGCCGAGCTGCAAGTGAGATGAGAATCTGTTACAGAAAAGCCACAGAAAGACAAGCCAGCGGAGAAAGAAGTGGCCGCAGGGCACTAAAACCAGAACAAGTCCTTGCTTTTATCCTGGCTCTGTAGACCTGAGAGGAAGAAGGAAAAGGAAGAAAAGGATAAAGAAATGTGGAGAGGGAAAGTAAGCAGCAAATATAGAAAAGTGAAAAGACTCGAGGCAAAGAAAGCATTAAAGCCTTAAGAGTGAGAGTGAAGAGTGAGGAACGAATATGTCAGAAGCATAAAAGGTCAAAGTCAAAAAGCTTGAAGATGACTAGATTTAAAACTCTTAAGACATTATTATTTTGACATTATATGTTTGAATTTTTTGAGCTGACTTTTTATGCTGCGATTTTAACCTACGGTGGCCTTAAAATGTATTTAGATGCTTTAAGTCACTCTTAAAAAATCGAAATGTCATTGCATTATATAACAAAGTATTAAAATGGCATTTGCAGATCAGTTTTTCTCTGAAATAATTTCAATTTTCTTCACAATTATCTGCACTCAAACTTATGTCAAGGTGATTTTAGTGGATGCATGATGTCAGTTCTCCTAATATTCACACAGGCGCCCTGACAAAGTAACCACAGGTTTATTCCTTACATTTACTACACAACTGTTCAACGATTTTTTTTTAAACGAAATTAATACAGAAAGGATGCATGCAATTGATCAAAAATGACAAAAAAAGACAATTAATAATGTTTCAAAAAATATAGATTTTTAAATAAATGCTTTTCATTCAAACTTTCAATTACCCAAATCATCCTGAAAAAAAAATATGTGTATATATATCACAGTCTCCACAAAAATATTAAGCAACAAATGAATGATTTCTGAAGGATCATGTGACACTGAAGACTGGAGTAATGATGCTAAAAAAAATTCTGCTTTGTATCAGAGGAATAATTTACATTTTCAAAATGTATTAAAATAGAAAAGGTTATTTTAAATTATACTAATATTTCACAATTTTACTGTATTTTTGATCAAATAAATCCAGGTAAGCACAATCTTACCGACACCAAACTTTTGAATGGTATGTTCCACTAACATCTGACAACCAGAAAGTGTCACAAAATGTTGTCTTATTTATTATTTAAAGCCAAAACCTTTTTTTAATGACATGTTCTTTTCTTTAAAATAAACGCTTTTTGGCTTGATA
The DNA here is from genome assembly GCF_018340385.1 of Cyprinus carpio. Taxonomy (NCBI): domain Eukaryota; kingdom Metazoa; phylum Chordata; class Actinopteri; order Cypriniformes; family Cyprinidae; genus Cyprinus; species Cyprinus carpio. Next base: position 25,608,889 of record NC_056591.1, on the reverse strand, counting down.
TTTTATTTTAAAATGCAATGACATCTATTCGTTTTTTAAGTGAAGCTCATGTGAATAAACACTTTGTGATGTTACTGTATTTAGACTGCATGCCGTTCACACCTGCATCCATGTTGAGGCTCATATCAGAGCTTGCTGCTGTGAAAGCTCCGGTCCACCCCGAGCTGCCCGGCTCGCTCTTGCTGATATCACACGGCGAGGCTCCAGGTGCGGGAACCGTGGCTGGAGGAAGTCTATGCGGCCGCACCGAGGGCACGAGCAGAGAGCTGTAACGGGGGTCAAAGTGCGTTCCGTACATGTCGTGCATGGAGGGCCGGGGGTAAGCGGACCCCTGGGTGCCGATGGCTCCGCTGAGCGAGTAAGGGTGATGGTGGTGAGAGGGGTGCCAGGGCTCTGGGGTGGCTTGGTGAAGGTGGCTGTGTAGAGACGTGGTGGAGTACGGGTCCGGTGGGAAGGGAAGATCTGTGTGGGAGGAACCCAGGGTGCTGCCGAGAGATGCTGTCACTGACGGCTGATACGCGCTGTTCCAGAACGAGGGAGGGAAGCTTCTCTGGCTCATAGGGAATGATCCGTCTGTGGAGGGACACATTTATGTAAATGTTCTGCATATTAATGTGCATCAAAGCATATGATAATTCAAATATACAATAATTTGATCCTTTAAATATTTTGAGATTAATGCCCACACCTTTGGATTAATAAAACACTAATACCACAAACTGACTGTAAAAAATTATGTCCTAATTATCTGTATTTCCTAATTTCCTGTATTTAACTAATTTGCATTAGTTTAAAAAAAAAATCTCTTTATTGATCTTGAAACAATGCAAAAAATAAAGTAAAATTGTGCCTGTTGTCATGCCTGATATCTGTGCAAAATTATGTCCTAATTATCTGTATATCCTAATTAGATGGATTTGCATTCGTTTTTAAAAATCGATTTATCGATCTTGAAACAATGCAAAAAAGAAAAATCTTGTCTGTTGTCATGACTAATAGCTATGCAATCCTAATTGATTGTAAAAATAAATATGTCCTAATTATCTGTACTGTATATACTAATTTAAAAAAATCTACCTATTGATCTTGAAAAATTATAATAATAAAGTTGTGACTGTTGACCTGACTAATATAATCATCATAAGGGATGCAAGCAAAAGAGATATTAATCAAATTAGTTGTTAAAACTGTCTTAATTGTCTGTATATCTTAATTGGATTTTTCATTAGCTTTTAAAAATCTGTCTATCTATCCTAACAATGCAAAAAAAAATTCATGCCCGTTGTCATGACTAAAAGCTGTGCAATCAAAAAGGATGCAAGTAAAACATATATTAATTACAGTGTAAATGAAAATGTATGTTGCATCAGATTCCCACCTCTCCAGGATGATGAACTTCTTGCGGTCTTGCTGTTGGTGGATCCAGTTGCACAACTACTGGACTGACTCAAAGCCCGACTGAAATGTTCATCCACCACCGAACTGATGTCCCCTTGGAAATAAGTGAATAGCACACATCTGGAGCTGATGTACTCAGCCTCCGGCGGGTGATCTTTCTCCCGGGCGCAGTCCTCCTCTTTTATGGGTGGCCCGGAGAGGTTGGAAAAAGAAGAGCTGCTTCCGCTCAGTGTTTCTGGGGATTCTTGCATTTTGGAGTAAAATGCCAATTTCTGAAAGCATGTAAAAAAAAAATGGCAAAATCAATTTACAGTCAACGCTGATATTTACATGATACAGAATTACACTCACAAACACATAAGTGAGTTTGGTATTGCACAATTTGTGTTCCTGTAATGTTTCAAAACTTCTGTTCAAACACTAGCAAATACATATATACAAAGCTGTTAAATAAACATTGAAACATAAAGAAAAATAACGTAATATACTCTCCATAAAGCTTTACACATGTCAATAGCATTTATACTGCATTCATGATAACAATATGGTATCTGTAAAATACAGAACATTTTTTTAAACTTCTTAAAATGTTCTTAACACTTAAACTGCCCTTAATAAAGTTACATGTTTTTCTCATCACCATCTTACTATGTGACTTCTTTTAAAACTGTAAAACTATTTGGTCAAGATCACAGGGGCAACAAGCCGAATAGAGAAAAGTTTCGCGCACGAATTCAAACAAAACAAGGAGAGAACTGCTTTAAAATAAAATTAAAATACATTTTAACACAATAAAAGCATAATACAGTTAACGCATGCATGACCATACCTGATGGTGATATGGTGTGTATGCTGCGGCAAAATAAGGTTGAGGTGGACCATAAACTTGATACATGACATCCAAGCAGCTCATGGCGAAGACAGCTGTTATATCACGTGTAAAAACTTAATAGCGGAATGAGAGGACGCTTCATTTGAAATAAAGCGCTGGTTCAGCGTGTACAGATGAAGAATGAAGATCCGCGTCGAGTCCGGCTGAAGCGCACTGAGCAGCTTTTATGTTCTGTACTCTGTCTTTACGCACGAGTCTGATTCACTTTAGAGATTCGGTTCATTCAAATGAGTGAGTGGTTCAGTGAGTCGATTCATTTGAATCATCACTCAAAGTGTTCCAAGAAGTCCTTGTGCGTTAAATGCTTGAAGTAAAATAAATATTTAGTCTACGTGTTGAAAACAAGATAATAGCACAACAATATAATATTATAGAGTTAGCTGGTTTCTACCTACCATGTTCCAAAATAGTCAAAATTGAGGCAGTTTACTCAGTTTAGATGTCTTCAAGTTTCATGCTGTCATCTCAACTGAGATCCTGTTTCGTTCCTTTGTTTACTATGAATGTTGACGTTCTGCAAATCGGTGAATGAATCGCTAAAATGAATCTGTTCAGATAAACGACTCCTCCGCGAATCGAACCTCTAGGAAACGAGTCGTTTTGTTTTATACACCAGAGACCAGTAACTCATTTTCATTAGGAATCGTTCCTACAGGTAGCTCAAGCACATTTAACCATCAAATTGTTCTGGTATTACAAATAAAAATATATATTTGTTTTTATGTTAGATTTGAGTGCATGTTCACAGCAATACACATGAGACAGTGACCACAATATATATCTACATAATAACATTTTCTGGTCTCTTCTGTCTGACGCATGATGTTAGCCAAGCTGTCAAGTCATTTGAATAATAATAATCACAATAATAAACATATTTCAGCTGAATAGAGAATGTGGAATATGATTTCTTACAAACTAAACAGACACATTTTTTCTAAATAAATGTGCTGCCATTGGTCTATTTAAAATGCCATGGTTTCTGTGCCCAGTTGCCCTGAGCTAATTCCAGGTCGAAGGCCAAATAGTTTTCATGCAACTGGTGCTGGGGTCAAGGGGCATTTTTCTGTCATTAAGACCCTTAAAATCAACAACATGCCGCAACTGAGGAAACACTGATACAGTGGAATCAATGCTTCTGCTGCCGTAGTATCCAGTACACTTCAGATGAGCAGCTGAAGTGGTGTCTAAAGCTCATCATGATTTTACTGGGAATTTCACAGGAATGTTTGGTATTCTGTCACGTATAACCCACTTCATGTCTTTCACATATTAAGCTAATCTAGCGCTGTCCAGAGTGCTGGAGGTGAAATATTCCAGTTATTTCTCAACAAACACTAATAGCAGTATCTGAGGTGTCCTTAATTAAAAATACAGTTTCATATTTTCCAGAAAATACAGCAATGCAGCAAAAATATTTTTTCATGGAATCAACAGAAAATATAGTGTGAAAAAGTTTTTTTTTAAAAGTAGGAAATAATAATTTTAAAATAAAATAATAAAAAATGTAATTTATAAAAATTTATAAAATTAAACTATAAAAAAATAAATTTATAATCATAAAAAAAATAAAAAAAATAATAATAATATCATAATAAAAAAAAAAAAAATAAAAATACTCCCATATAATATATGTAGCTATAAATTCTAGAAATATAAATTATATTGCATGGAAAATATGGCAATAAATATGGCAATAAAGAGATACTAATTGCTTCTAATTCAACTCAAATTCACTGTTCACGCTTCAAGTTTAGCGCTTTCACACCTGCTCGCAGATCGAGTTACAGCGTGCAATAACTCTCCATTTCTGATGTGACAGCTTTCAAACAATGGGGGTTTTAGACCGAGTATCCTGACAAGGTTTCTACCCAAATAGCTTAAGGACAAGGAAATGTTGAGTGTTAACACCCAGCTAATAGGACCTAACCTGCTGAAACGACAGTGCATTCAACACATCTAATGAATCAGAGAAGATCAGGGCACATCAGCTTTAACCAGCCTGCAGTTTTCAACATAGGCTCTTTCCTCTAACATCTGAGAATAAAGGAGTCTCCTGGCTTTGTGCCTCTGCTGACAGAGGGGACCCTTGGCCCCCAGTCATGCATTTGCAGGTAATCTGCCTGGGTCCGTCCAAAATGAGGCAGAAGGGGGGTAAGAGATGAATGAAAGAGAGCGCAAAGGCATTGTCAAGGCAAGTTGAAGAGAGAATGGAATGTAAACATGTACTTGAGTAAAGGATGTAGAAATGTTTTGACCAAATGGTGACACACAGTGATTTTATGGTGAGCCCACATGGTGTTGCACTCCATAAGCAGATTTATTAATGCCTGAAGCAAAAATGTTTAAGGAAAGTCATTCAGAGTAACATGAGGGTGAGTAAATGATGACAGAATTTTGGACTTTTCAAAAGAAAAAGTGTAGGCAACCATGACAAGAAGTGATTTTAGTTGGACTGCGATCAGGGGAACAGTTGAGCTCCATCTGCTGCTGATGAGGCAACAGAAGCCCTGGTGGATTGTGGGTTTGTGACATGGAAGTGAACCGCTGCATTCAACGTGACCACGGCAACTGTTAAGAGAAGTGGGGGGGGGGGGGGGTGTCTGCTGTGCAACACGAAACAGAGAGTGTCTGTTTTAGGAGAGCTGGAGTGGCACCTGTCCCAGCCGCAGAGACAGCACAACGTATGGACAAACCACTTCAGGGTCTGTAGATCCTACAGGAAGACCACCACAGAACTTGTTGTTTTAAGGCTTAATAGTTGTTGTGGGGGCAACTGTCAGATATAGGAAATCCAGCTGATATTAAGACCTTCCAACATTTTCTTTATAGAATTCTTTGCTTAAATATTACATCTAAATCATCTATATATTATATTATATTATATTATATTATATATATTATTTATATTATATTATATTATATTATATTATATTATATTATATTATATTATATTATATATATATTATATTATATTATATTATATTATATTATATTATATATGAATAGAATATATGAAATTTAATTAAACATATATTTGTTTTAAACAAAATGCCAGTACTTCCGTTTTGAGTCATGACGCAATCGGATCGGTGAATCAAAATCCTGAATCGATTCATGGTCAGTTTGAAGCGATTCAAGCTAAAAAATGGATTAAATTTTGCGAATTAATGCTGTTTGTGAAGCTAATGCAACATCTGCATTGTACTTGGTCATCACCTGCCTCACATCCGAAAATGCATACTTTCTAAGTGTATTAATAAACAGCGGTACATGAAACGACTATTATATCTGAATTCGAAGCTTCAATGAAACAAAAGGATGACTAACAAAGAGAACTAACAAAACCTGACCTGTGGAACTTTGTTATTCATTGAAGGCACGGAAGTTGAGGAGCAGTACTGTTCAAGTGTAAATAGTCTGTATTGAAAATATATGGTGCTATACTGCTGGATTTCTATAGATAGGTATGTAGACAGTTAAATAGACAGATATATAGATGGATCTATCCAGGGAGGGTGAATTGTAATGGTGTAACTAGAAGCGTGTGACACACCTGTTGCTGTTTTCGGGCAGTGATGAAGTAGTGACCCAGACTGAGGAGGAAATGTGCAAATCCACGCTCTCTGGATCAACTCTTCACTCACTGAGAGTACAGTGTCAGCTGTGAATTTGGCTCTCAGTGCCATTCGAGTGTCAGTAGATACAGTGAACTCACTTATCCACACAGTGTCTCCATTCAGTCGTCCCCTCCATAAAGCTGTGCTTTAGACACGCTCGTCATAATGGCACTCACACATCTCTGTCTTAAACAGGCCTTGGGCCAGTACATTTCTGCTATATGGGATTTAAAATATGTTTTATATTATGCTGCATGATGTTTGTAATTGAAAAGAAAATCATGCACACAAACAACACACAACCTTTAAAAGTGTTTTATTAGATAAATATTTCAATTTGCACCTCAGAAACTATAGAGAATATTTTATATGCCAAAAATGTTTGAGCTTTGATTCACAGTGGTATAAATAAATCAGCTTTTGATTTTTGCTACATCTGTGTATTTAGACAGAGTCATTTAAAACCCTTTGAAATGGCAATGCAGAGGTTGGTAATTGCAATAATATGTGCATAAGACAAGAGAAAACTCTCTCTACTCAGAGATTAGATTAAAAAAAAAAAAAAAATAACATCAACTCTGCATATTAACTTGAAACAGATATGTGCCAAAATTCAGCACGGGTGATTTTTAATTACTTTTTCATTCACGGTCAACTTTTAATTACAGAAACTGATTATTTATCCTTGCCAAGTTCTTCTATTATTGCGTTTGGGCAGTGTTAAAACGTCCTTTTAGAAAACACTTTCTCCTGCCTCATTGTTAAAAATAAGCCACTGCCCAGACATTCAAATATCAAACTCAATAGCCCATACAAGTGTCATTATGTTTTGTTAAATGCAATTTCCATTCATTTTTTTTAAGTTATTCTTACTGTTAAGAATCGCAAGGCCAGCTATTTAAATTGATGTTTGAATAGACCAATGGTTTGGTGGAGCTATTTGGCCATCCTACTGTAGCTGGTGCAGAAAGGGCTAATGGAGAGTTTCTGCAGTGAAGACCTTGAAAGTTCAGGGACTTTCGAAGTGTTAATGTGCTTCTGCTGAAGAATTACTGCACCAATCAATTTGAAATCTCCTGTTTGCACTGTCAAACCACACATGCAGTCAGTCGGTGTGGTTCCTTTGTTTACTTGTGATTTAAAAGAAAAAAAAAGAGAATTGGCAAGGGACAGGAACCTCTTTTTTAAGAAATCATCAAGGAAACCTCAGGTTTGTCACTTTAGATAAACAATGACCAATTTGGAAATTTTACTTTAGCACTCGTTTGCCATGCATTACAGTTCATCTGTGGATAATGTCTTAGTGTACTTGGACTGATGCTCATGAAGACGTTTTCATTTTCAAGGTTATTTTTTTTTGTTTGTTTGTTTGTTTTTTTCTCCTGAACAATGCATTGAAAATTGCTCTGTATATGAGCACAAACATCCAATTAGCTAGTTCCTAAAAGAGCATATGTCTGAGATGCTTGTTTAGACCATAACTTAAAATAGACCATTTCATGGAAGAAAGTGCGTTCTTCTCCGGTTACCTATTTGGAAGAACTCTTGAGTCTATCTCATAAAGACTAAGAGATGCTGCCATTTTAACATGAAAACAAATAACTGAAATGTTTGCAGCTCTTACAGCACAAGGTCATGTTGTGGTTGTGTATACAAAGTATACAGAGAATACCATTTATGACAAAACTTATATTATTCCAATATTAGAGCATTTTGGTCTTCTTTTAAACTTACATATGAATTGTGTCATTTGGTCGTGTATAAATATGTAAGGAATTATTGTAATTATACTATTGTATTGTAAAATGATGTTTATTAAAATCATTTTATTTTATAGCACAAAAATACACATATGAATGACATATTTCTTCATTTTCAAACATTAAACCTTGGAACCTTTATTTTGCCAATTTGTCTGCAAATAAATGTATTCTCTGCGAAGCGTGGCACTTTTCTTTTGACTGTGTGCCATTTATGATAGTGTTTCAGCATCTCATAACAGCTTGATTGACAGTAAATGAACCAAACCATTCAGATACACTGTACACATTCAGTTGCATGCATGTAATCAATCACAATTCTGTGCTTCAAACGCACATCGCATACAAATTAAATCATGGCTGCTGTAACTTGACAGTTATCCATATCTCACACTATTGATTTTATCTTTATATATCGTGCAGCACTACCTGAGAGAGAACAACATGAAACAGCATCAAATCTGTTAAATTACAAAATAATTTACCCAAATGCTTTGCATGCTGATTTGCTGAAAGACATTCAAGACTGAAAGTATATACAAATCAATATGCAATGGCAAAGAATCAGCTTCCTTTTCACAAAGTTTCTCCTTTTACTCCATCCTGACATTATCTCTGACTGTGCCCATCCAACTGCAGAAGCATTCAGTGGTTGTGGTTAAGCCAGACGGGTCACAATTGGGGCAACTGCATTGTGGAGGGGCAAAAAATGGAAGAGGAAGATATTAGTGCTGCATTTTCACAGGGGTAAGAAATTCCACCCGTCTCGAATGTGTTTTTGCCTCAGTCCCGTCTCCTCGTCAAACCCATGACTGTCAGTCGGTGGGCTATTTCTGGCAGGGACTTGGATCCAGGCAGTGCTGGGGCCATTATAGTGGTTAAAATTAGGGTGGCCTGCTTGTAACAACACACACTCTCTTCCAACAAAGGCGTGCGACGGTGAGGATAGCGGAGCAGTAGGGTGCAGTGTCATGGTCATGTGCCGTCCATCATCATTGGGTTGTGTGATTCGGGAGACAGCTGAGAGCGAGGGGAGCAGGGGGCTGTTTGTGGGGTTTGGGGTAGTGGAGGACACCCTTAGGCCAAACCTTTTTGTGCAGTTTGAAGTCATGAATGGGGTCCTAAAACATTATCAGTGTTGTTTCTATGAAACGCACCGCCGGAGAGATAACTAGCACGTGTGTATGTGTGTTTGGGATCAAATGGGTTAGCTGACAAATGAAGCACTATCTTTGTGTTTTTCAGCTCCGGTGGGGTGATTAGGGAAGCCAACACAATGTAACATGATTTGATAGTGCCTCTGAAGACCACATTGGCAGATGTGTCCTTGGTCTCTGAGCCCTCTGTTGAAGTTTTTGTTTCTGTGTCTTATTTATAAGAGGCCATTAGGACTGTGGGACAGCACACATCTCTGAAAGAGATTTATTTAAAAAAAAGAAGATCATTTTAAATTAAATCTAATTATTAGTATTTAGACTGTATTCATTTTTATAACCAAAATATTCCGCCCTTTGAAAAGCAGCTTTTGGGAGGTAATTTAAAAAGAAAGAAAGAATGGAAATAATGATTGTTTTGCTGTTTCTAGATTTATGAATGTCCAGTTTTTCCTAATACACATAACTTGATTGTACTGTATGACTAGTTGAAAGTGTAATGCACATTTGTCTGAATGGTGACAGCCCTGTGAAAGCTATACCTTGCTGTACTTCTTGGGGGCCATTTGCACATTATCAATATTACTTTTTAATTTTTGGATGTCTTTGACCGTTGAGATCCAGTGAAGTAAAAGAAACAGTTAAAACTGTGATGCAGTGAAATAAAAGAAATGGTTAAAATAAAGATCTTTATCATTAGTATAATGATTAGTATTTTATAGTCAAATTGTCACTGTGTTAGTAAAAAGTTTTGTGTAAATGTCCTTTTAATGTTAGTGTTTAAAGGTCATCGCAAAATTGTCTGATTCTCTGATGTTTGATTACATTAAAAGATATTCAAATACTATGTATGTTATAGTTTAGATAGCATATTATTATTAATAATATTAAACTATATCACTCCCTTAGTGACATTATAAATCAACATTCCTTGAATGTTGTTAACTAAATGTAAAATTTGTTCAAAAGTTTGGGGTCGGTAAGATTAATTTATGTTTAAAGTCTCTTATGCTCACCCAAATATGCACTTATCTGATCGAAAATACAGTCAAAATTCTGAAATATTATTATAATGTAAATTAACTGCTTTCTATTTGAATATTGTTTAAAATGTAATTTATTCCTGTGATGCAAAGCTGAATTTTCAGCATCATTACTCCAGTCTTCAGTGTCACATGATCCTTCAGAAATCATTCTAATATGCTGTGCTGCTTATTGTTTTTGTGGAAACTGTGATACATACAGGATTCTTTGATGAATAGAAATTTCAAATGAACAGCATTTAATTTAAACTAATCTTTTGTAAAATGTGTTTACTCTCACTTTTGGTCAATTTAATGCATCCTTGCTAAATAACAGCATTAATTTCTTTCATAAAACACTTGTACTGAACCTAGCCTTTTGAACTGTAGTGTATTTGTTCAGGAAGGTTACTCTAACATTCTACTCACATGACGAAACTAGACTGATTGGTCTATACAGTCATTCTAAGGTCCACAATGCAGTAACCATGTTGCTTCAGTTTAACATGTAATAATTAGAAGTTGCTTTTAGCAACATTTTATTAACTGTGTGTATGTTTTGTTTGTTTGTTTGTTTGTGTCTTATAGGTGGCGCTAAGCAGACAAATAATGTGAAACGATGAGAGACAGCTGATGACAGCGAAATCAGATTAGCAGAAAAACAAGTGGAAGGTACATAGAGCAGGAACACCTAAAGCCGTCCAGTGCCTGCAGTCTGACCCTGATGGTGACAGAGGCAGCTGTCCTGTCTTTTTTGTCCTTCTCTGTGGCCATAAATTTCCCACAAAGGCCCCCAGTGATGGTTCCTTCATAGTGGCCATACTTGGAAACAAGGTCCATGACACAATTTAGATGCACAAAAACAACCGCTGAGGGACCACAGACACCTGGAAGGAGAAAGAGAAAAAAGAAAACCTTTGCACTTCCTTGCGATTATTCTGTTAAATCATGACTTCTTATAAATGCAGAAAAAATTATCAAATTAAAAATACAAATATATACACTACCTTTCAAAATTTGGGGGTCAGTACGATTTTTAAGTCTGAAAGAAAGAAGTTCTGCTCACCAAGACTCCATTTAATTTATTCAAAAAAACAATTATATTGTGAAATAAATGAATATTTGTGATGTCAAAACTGAATTTTCAGTATCATTACTCCAGGCTTCAGTGTCACATGATCCTTTAGAATCATTCTAATTCTTAATGCTTAAGAAACATTATTATCAGTTTTGAAAACAGCTGTGCTGCTTAAATGCTTGTTTTTCAAGATTCTTTGATTAAAGAAATCTCAAAAGTACATCATTTATTTCAAACTGAAACGTTCTGTAACAATCTAAAAGTCACTTTTACTCAATTTAAGGCATTCTTACCAAATAAAATTATTAATTTCCTTGGGGGAAAAAATGGACCCCAAGCTTTTGAATGGTGTAATATTTGAGTGACTCATTTGGCAGTAAATCTGCATGTGCAATATAATGTGCCACAAAAACAGTAGAGTATCATTTTGTCTTGCTGCTTGTTTTATAGCTTGTTACTGGAAAAGCAGGTCTGTTTTGCAAACAGTTACTGTCAGGCTACATTTGTTGCACTGCTAATTTAAGTAGTAGTTAGTTCTTAACATTGAAACGCATCATGCAACAATTTGACAAATTTTTGCAGTGATTATGTATTTTAATAATCAAACATAATAAGAACATATTTGTAATGTTTTATGCATTATTATTTTATATAAAAATAATCCCTGAGATTTTCAGTTTCAGTCCACCAATTCCAATTCCACAATATATTTTCCTCCAATTTCATCTCATACATTATATTTTAAGAAATGACTGAATTATACCAAAATTCGATTCAGTTGACCTGGATGATGAGCAAATTTTAGATTTCATGTTGCATTTCATAATCTAGAAAAGAATTGTGATGAAATCAAATTTTTGTTAGACCGAACATTAGAAACACTTTCAAAGAAAAAAATGAGTTTTGTAGGTTTGATCATTTTACAGATTCGATTTTAAATCGCTAGTAAAGTAACTTTTTCTATGGTTTCTTAAGAAACCGTCATCTGTCTGGTTGTGGCTCCTTAGGGCCCTAAATATTGCATCTCAGCTATGTAAATGAGATATGTTAATGAATAGCTTCTTTCATTACATGGAGTGCAATGCAGCTATTCTGTCTATGTGTACCTAGGCTTGTGTTTATGAAGAGAGTGTGCCAAGTAAATGAAAATATACACTGGGAGAACCATCTCAGGAATCTCCTATAACAAGCTGCAGAAACTCTCTAAAGCATTGCTGCTATGTTGTGGGGAATCTTGAGAATCTGAAGCTTAAACCACTGTGCCTTCAAGCCTTCAGCGAGACCTCAGGGGTGAGGGGGTGACTGTGGATCATCACCACCCGCTCACACGATTAAAATGATTTTCCAGGATCTGGGCCACAAAGGTTTATGTCAAGGACAGCTGGAAAGTGATTTGCTAGAGTTTTAGTTGATTGAGTTGTGCACCATTATGTTGTCTTGACTAAAACCTAAATTTACGCCGCATATGTCTTGACTGATAAAAAATAAAAATGCACAGCGAACGTGTGAATACTGGGTGCTAAATTGAGTAATGATCTTAGAGAATGGACACTTTTACACCATGGCACCCTGGGAAACATGCCACCGGACTAATACACTTGTTCCGCCCAAAAACACACTGGTAGCACTTACTTATGGATCATGTTCCACATGGCAGGAATTCCTGATTTTTGTGGTATCTCAATTAGACCAAACACAGTAAATAAACATAAACATACAGTATTAAAACACATCATCTTACTCAAAATAGAGTGGCAAAAAGTCAAAGACATTGATATAGATGCAGATAAATTTCATTGGGCCTCTGCATTTCGGCAAACCTTTTTCCATACATAAAAATATGAAACCATACATAAGTTGCAGCTTTCAATTCAATATTTTATGAAAGAATGGTTTTCCAAATAATTTGTTATATTTAAAATAATATGTAAATATAATTTCATATACATTTGAATATTTTTAAATTTTATTTAATATATAAGTTTATTTTAGAAACGATATAGTGTAGTTTCTCTTGCTTTCTGTAACGTGGGAGGCGTAACAGTTGAGGATCCAAATGCAGCTTTTAATTAACAAGAGCATGGTTGAAAAAGGAAAGGTCAAACACCAGCAAACAGGTACAATCCAGGGCGAGACAAAAGAGTAATCCGATAAACAGTCTAAGGTCAAAAACAAGAAGGCAATTAGACAAGGAACAGGATAAGGCTAAACAATATTCAGCAAATGTGTGTGTGTGGATGTGTGCAACCTTTATAGTGTCCCTGAAAGGAAACAGGTGTGGTGCAATAATGAGTTCCTAGGCAGGGGTTTATGGGAAATGGAGTCTGGAGAGAACAAAGACAAAACCCCTTATCGTGACACTTTCATTCTTATTGGGCATACATTTTTGATCAGTCAGTATTACAAACTTTAGTTTTATATATATCATATCAATATATATATCAATTGTGTATATAATGTGACTTTTTAAATATACAAAAAAAAAATTAATGTCTTTTTTTTAATAATTGGCTCAACAACTTTATTATTATTTTTTGAAAATGTTATGTTTTTCAAATAATAAATACAAGGATTATATATTTAAGAACCTTTGTACATTTTCTCTCATCTTGTCTTACCTTGGACATTCATTTGTTATTGGCTCTAATGCAACTTATGTAACCAATTATATCTATGTACTGAGGAAGCCAGCTTCAGAAATGGCTGTCGTCGCTGTCATGTGTACACATCATAAGTCTTCAGTGTGACTTTTGCTTTGTCTTGATCAGGTTTCATTTGAGAACCTAGAAAAGCACTTTTATTGCAGTAGCTTGGGTCCTGTGACCAGCAGGGCCATCATCTTGCAGTATTTCAGGATGAGGTCACAATCTTTTTCTTTACTCAGGCGCTCTGCCAGTTTCTCGACACCTGGCTCGGGACTGACAGCTCTATGGGCGTCCCCATGAATCACCAGTCATGTGACGGGGCCTTCACACACTCAGACAGACACAGAGTTATAAACAGCCCTGTAATCCTAGTAGGACAGCTGAAAAATAGACAAAATAAGTGGCCAAGAGTGAAGAGCAGGAGAGATTTGTTGTATGTGTGTGTCGATTACAAAAATTAAGTCTACTTACTGCTACTTAAGGACTTGACCTTGATAGATAATAATAATAATAATAATAATAATAATAATAATAATAATAATAATAATAATAATAATAAACTTTATTTTATATTGCGCCTTTAAAAGTAACATCTCAAAGTGCTTTACATACATATGAAAAATATGAAGTTAAAAGATACACACAACAGAACAAGCAATCAAGAACTAACCAAACAATACAAAGCCAATATAATAAAAAACAAAGGAATCACATAAAAGCTACCCTAAAAAAGTAAGTTTTAAGGGACGATTTAAAAACACTAAGGGGTTCTGCATTTCTAATCTCAGAGGGCAGGGAATTCCACAATTTAGGAGCCAAAGAAGAGAAAGTTTTTAGCCGAGCTGTTTGAACAGTTAAAAGAGCAGCTTCAGAAGAGTGTAAAACACGTGTAGGGGTGTAGGGGGTTAAAAGCTCACACAGATATTGAGGAGCCAAATTATTCAAGGCCTTATAAGTGAGCATGAGAATTTTAATGTGTAAACTAACAGGAAGCCAGTGCAGTTTTTCCAAGATAGGTGTTATGTGCTCCCTTGTACTGGTCCTAGTCAGAATTCTAGCAGCTGAGTTTTGTACTAACTGTAATTTACTTAGGGTAGCTTTAGAAACTCCAGCCAGCAAAGCATTACAATAATCAATACGTGGAAAAACAAAAGTGTTGATTAACTTTTCAGCCACAGAGAAAGTCAACATGGGATGTAATTTGGCAATGTTTCTGAAATGAAAAAAAAAAAGATGTTTTGACTGTGTTACGAATATGCGGATCAAATGTTAAATTGGTGTCAGATATCACCCCCAGATTTTTTTGTTTAGTTTGAGACTGTAAAGCAGAGCCATCCACACTTAAGGTTACGGACTCTGCTTTGCACACCTGGTGAGGTGAACTAATAAGCATCACTTCAGTCTTGTCAGTGTTTAGACAGAGAACATTTTGACAGACATCCATTTTTTAATCACAGTAAAACATTGAGAAAGAAAAGGCACAGGCATATTGACATCAGGTTTTGAATGTATGTAGATCTGAGTGTCATCGGCATAAAAGTGAAAGTTAAGACCAAGTGTTCTTAAAAGTTGGCCAAATGGAAAAATGTAAATACTAAAAAGTAAAGGGCCCAAAACTGATCCCTGGGGAACGCCAGAGGGCACCACACAGACCTCACACCTGCAACCACCCATCACAACAAACTGCTTGCGATCAGAAAGGTAGGACTTAAAACACTTCGATGCAGAATCAGAAACTCCAAATATAGTCTCTAACCGGGTGATTAAAGTAGAGTGATCTATAGTGTCAAAAGCGGCACTAAGATCAAGAAGAATCGCTATAGATAAACGGCCAGAATCAGAATCAATCGATTGGTCTGTCTGTCAATCTCTGTCACTCTGTCTGTCTCTCGTTCTGCTTATCTATCTATCTATCTATCTATCTATCTATCTATCTATCTATCTATCTATCTATCTATCTATCTATCTATCTATCTATCTATCTATCTATCTATCTATCTGCCTGCCTGCCTGCCTGTCTGTCTGTCTGTCTGTCTGTCTGTATTGAGGTGTTAATCAAACACATTACTCTTTAATCTATGCAAACCGATATGAGATGCCTGAGGAGCCCATAATTATCTCATTAGTAGTGGTATTTCTATTAATTAACATCTACATATCGTTAAAACCTGTTAAGTATGCTGATGCCGTAGAGGGACGCAGACATGTGAATCTGGCCCTGGTCGGTAGCAGAGACTTTTCTGAGGAATACATTACAGTTGCCGTGGGTTCAGGTATTCATCAGCTTCAAGTCAGATGGGTCATTCATTCTGTGGCTATAAAAGGCATCATTATACAGCCCTAAATACACCATTTGAAAAACATTTCTCACATTTTAGCTTTGCTCCATTTGGGATCATTTAAGAATTTGTTCATTGACGCACCGATATCGCTATCCCGGCATCACCTTAATTAAACATCTAGACATATCTCCTAATTAAAACCCTTTTCAAGCCTTTTCAATGTCCTCCTGGAAGAAAAGGCCTGTTTTTCTTGCCCGTCTCCTGCCCAGCATTTTTCTGCCGCCTCCATAGAGTTGAATTGAATGCTCATATGGTGCGTTTGCTGTATAGGTGAGCTGGGTGGGACAAAAGGCAGGGCAGATGAGGGGATGAAAAGGATGTCGCCAGCTTGAGAAGCCTTTATACAAATGCACTCATTAACAGATGAAAGATCTACGCTCTACATATTCCTCTTATTCAAGCCACAACAGGTGCAAATCAAAAAATGATTGTGTCTTGGTGATATGACTCTTTGACCCTGTTTGTTGGTACTACACTCTCAAAGGGCTGTTTTATTCTTGAAATGTTTGTATGCATGTGCAAGGCCTTCGTGTGAGTGGAGATTTTTCATTATGAAGTATCCTTAAGAGACTGCTGTGCATTGTTCAAATACATCGGAGTAACTGATGTACTGCATGAATTCAGTAATATGTATGTTCATACATTTTTGCAGGGAAGTAGGATGTTTCATACAATGATGTCAGGAAGCACATGGCTCCTTATGAAGCCCAAAAATATAGTATCAAAGAAGGTCCAAGAATAAAGCATCTAAGTCTATTCTCCAGCTTCCATGCAACTTGGAATAAAAGGTTGAGCAAGACGGTGGACTGATAAAAAATAAAAGCAGGGAATCTTTCCATAGAATAAAACAAGTACATTGAAATGTCAAAGACAGAAAATTTGATTTCTGGAGAAAATGTGATTTGTGTGCTTGCCAATGCTAGGGTGTTTTGGATTGTTGTAGTGCATGTCTATGTGGTTTCTAGGGTGTCCCTATATGTGCTTGAATATTGGGCAAATTTCTATGATTTTCTGGTCTTCAGCTTTATTGTGAATATCGTAAGTTCATAAGTCCTAAATGTAATAGCACACCTCTTCCCAACAGGCCATGTGAATGTAAGTACCATTAATGTTTGTAGCACACGATTGGGAAAATTGCTGATATTTTATACTTCAGTTTAGGGGTTTAGAAAATTTGCCTTACCAAACACCACTAATTAGTGAGCATCTCAGACTTTGTCTTTTTCCAATCTGATTTTGATTTAAACATTTTAAATCCAACTTTAAATACGAATGAATGGATGAATTTAAAGAATACCTGCTATAGCTACATTAACTTCCCTCCTTTTATTTGTTTGTTTATTTATTTGGAAATTTTATTCTTATTATATAAAAAGAAATAAGATGATAAGAGGGAGGAAAGAGAATGGGAAATTTGTCATTTAAAAATAAACTTGCTAAAATTAATTCATTTCTCTTTTATTAAATGTATCAGAAAGTAAAGCAAAGTAACTTTATGTTAACCTGTGCCCTTCTGGAGGTAGTTTAAAAGCACGGTGTTCTTCCACTACAGTGACTTTATATTGAGGAGGGCTACAGGAAAGCAAACATTCTGGAAGTCATTTATTTTTCCTTCCCATTGGTAAAATGATTCATCTCTAGCTGAAAAAATGTTGCAACACAAGAAAGTTCCTTTTTAGAATGCTGTTGATTTCCCACGTATATTGAAGACTGTTCCCTCAAGGTCAAACAGGAAAAACAGTGCCCCTCAAGATGCTTAATTAAATTACATCTTATATATAAAGGCAAGCAAAGCATTTTCGGTTTATATATATTGTTAGCATCCACATACATCTCAAGAGACCTATTAGTGTTCAGAGTATGCTAGAAAATAATAGTGAAAATGTACATCTGAATTTATTTATTATTGTTCAGTACATCTTGTTTCTTTATATATATATATACACACACACACACACACACACACACACACACACACACACACACACACACTACAGTCCTATTTCACTTTCTGAAAATGTTTCTTGACTATTGTCCTATTTCCCTTTCTTAACAGTTTCTTTCTTTTAACATAATATCATGTCCATTTATATATATATACTGTATAATTAAAGACACATCTCTTCCATCTACGCTTGATCTAATTTGTCATAATCGAATTATTTTAAAGCAGGTTTTTTTTTCTAGGTTATTTCTAAGTGTTGTCTTAATATTTAGAGATATTTGTCTCGGCACGTCTCGCCCCATTGAAAAGAACCCAATCACACCTGGCCATATTCGCCCAGACATCACATGGCTTGCCTTCACTGAACCTCATCTGGGCTGCCATAGAGACACAGGACGTCCTCACAAAAGAGACACTGACATAGGCCAGTAAGGCAAAGGGCCGTAACAAAGAGACAAGGGGGATGGGGAACGTTCATTTAGCTTGACATACACAGTCAAAATGCAATACCGAAATATCAAAAAGCTATACAGAGCAACAGCAAAAAAAACCTCATGCTATTCTGCACTGCATCAAATTCAGTCAGCTGCAAATGATCTTCAGGGAGGATGCTTGCATATTAGGTCTCAATAATGTTTTTACCTACATTATTTGGGAGATTTTGTTCACATATCTTTTGCTTCTTGATGCCAATGCATGAGCGTGGAGGGACATATTCATTTGATTTCATACATTTGACACTTTCATTCCATTTGCATCAAGTGGCCCTCAATGGGCATCTCACCTCCCGCTCTAATTAAAATGATGTTATGAATAGACTCCTTTCACTCCACCCAGCTAATAGATAAATGTGTAAAGACTTCATCTCCAATAGACCCTCTGTAGAATGGAGATCATAAAGGGCAAAAGCAGGAGAAGAACCAGCTGGACGCTCAGTGTTCGCATAAAGCGCATTATGACATGCTAACGACTGCATTTGCAATTATTTTTGCTTTAAAAAGAGGGATAAAATAGTGTGCACAAAGGAGGTTAAGCTGTTTTGACCAACCTGATAACCATAAGACACTGAAGAAAGTCAGAATGATAAAAGCAAACAAACAAAACAATTAGCATTTTGACCATTTTTTCTTTTTTTTTTTTGGGATAGGTTAGTAGCTAAAATTAAGTATACATTTCAAAATTAACTCTTATTTGAACAACTAGGCTACAACTATTTTGTTTTTGACAAATCTAAGAGGATGTTTATATATATATATATATATATATATATATATATATATCTATATATATATATATATATATATATAATGTTCTTGGTAGCGTGTGGTAAACAACACCAAGGCCAAGATTCTCATACTGAAACTGCTGAATGAAAGTATTTTTTTTTTTAAAGTTGTTCAAATGTTTCTCACTGATATTAATACAGTACTTCTGTGATTCTTTATACCTCCACCTCCAGAAGATTTAACATTAATCATATAGTGCATCAAGGTTGCCCAATTGAGGACATAAATAAGACTTTAAGATTAATATGCTTAAGAGATGCTGATCACACCTAATTCTCTTTGAAGCATATTCCTCATAGCCTCTTTAATCAAATAGGTGGCTTGAAATTTCTGTTAACATGTGATTATAATATTTCTAAAATCCCCCTTAAATTATCCGAATTTCATCAGCAAGATCTTCTTGCTTTGAAAATTTTGTTACAAATTCTCACAATTTCTCTCCTCACACTCCCTTCATTTGGAATAATGCCAATATAACTGTTTCAAATAAATCTTAATTTTTAACAAATTAGTTTAACAGAGACATTAATCATCTTATAAAAATATTTGACAATTCTAGGAATCTTTTAACTTATGAACAATTCATATCTATTCACAGTTTCCCTGTACAGTTTAGGGAATTTAATTCAGTTATTTAAGCTATTCCTGTAACACTTTTTCAGCTTGTCAAAAGTCACATTTGCTATAAATCTGTGAAGTTGAACTAACTTAGAAAAAAATGCATTAACAAACATATTTGTAATATTTTCCAAAGACAAAATAAAATATCTTTTAGAGGAAGAAGTACACTTCAAAATTCTGCATACCATTTACCCTTGAATCCCTAATGTCTCGATACACTGATAATGATGATGTATGCTGCTTTTGTAATAGTGAGAAAGAGATGCTGACTCACTTATTTTTTGACTGTAAATTGATTATTTCTTCAATAAGTTCTCTAAGTTCTGCGTTAGCATTGACACAACAGAGAATTACATGCAGACATTTACTGTACATCTACTGCGCGTGAGAGAAACGAATTGACGTCAGCCATTTAAACTGAAGCAAGAGGATGACAGTCAAGAACCCAAGAACAGGTAAAAGACATTCAGTGGCACAAGAACGTTTTAATAACCCTCTGTCTGTGAGGTAAACATTTTTGTCTTCATGCACTTAAGATATTTATTTTGTTTTGTCGAGCATCCAAATAAAATCATATCATCCTGTTTAACTTTAGAATTTATTATATGCATTAAATTCTCTGTCTGTCTATCTGTTTGTATAGGGCTGCAGGAGCTTCTCTTGTCAGGGAGCCCATGAGAGATTCCCCCACACATTTACCACCAATGAGAGAAATGCCCACAATGCTCTCCAAATACTGTTACAGGGTCTGCTGCTCACTCCAGGTTAGGACACATGCAGTTGTGGAATTCTTGGGCCTCTTGTTAGTCAGAACCTTTGAAATGATAGACAGCCTTTGGCTGGGAAGAACTGTGGGGGGAAATGTGAAGGGGCAAAGGAAATACAGGTAATTATTATAATCAGCACTTGGATGTCAGAACAATAAAAAAGATGTCACAGGTCTTGTTTTCCAGTAAAGTATATTGTTTTCCAAAACTAAATTTTATTTAGTTTAAACCTTATTTGATAAGTAAGTATAAATATAATAAAATGTTATGGGTTTCACCGTTTTTTTCCCCAATAGGTTGAAAAATGTAAATATTATCTAAAAAAAAGTCTTAATATTTTATACAATTTTGCTTCACAAGTTAATGTTTTACTGCAAAACAAGCAAAAACTGCTGATTAAAAAAACATATTTTTGGCCTTTCCTTCTTGGTCCACTAAAAATAATAGCTTTTTAGTGTACATTTACATTTGTTTATTAAGCTTTATACTGTACAAATATCTTTACAAATGAGAAAATGTCAAATAAAATTAAAAAAAAATTAAAATGTTTTAACACGTAATGTTAGTGCAAACAGATTCAAATGGCTTTGATGTATTTAAATGCATCATCTTCTAAAACAGTGATTATGATGCATGAAACTGCCAAAGTGCTCCTGAGTCCTGAATAGGTTCATGATGCAGAGCTAGACATTAGTCTTCAATCTCCTGCACTACACTGCCCCTATGTGCACATGAAGCACCTAGCACCTAACACTACTCATGCAGAAGACATCATGATGCTTGTGGCATTCAAGTCATTAATTGAAAACCAAGAATTAGACAAAAAAAGATGGAGAAACAAAATTAGTTAGCACTTATTTCTTACCATATGCCAAAATTAATGCAATTGAGAGCAAAATGTCAGGTGAGGTTACTTTAATCATGGATTTTTTTTATTTTTATTATTATTTTTTTAACAAACAAACAGTTTTTCACTTCACAATAAGTTAATTGATGGATTGGATACATGTGGATTACTTGTGGATTATTGTGATGTTTGTTTCAGCAGTTTGGACTCTCATTCTGACGGCATCCATTCACTTCAGAGGATCCATTGGTGAGCTAAATGATGTAATGCAACATTTCCTCAAATCTGTTCTGATGAAGAAACAAACTCATCTACATCTTGGATGGCCTGAAGTAAATCTTCAGCAAATTTTCATTTTTGGTTGAACTGTTCCTTTAAACCATACAGTCTGACAATGTACCCTGTTATTGGTCAAAACTTATGTTATGTGTCTATACAGAAACTGATTTAAAGGGACAGTTCATGCTAAAAGTTATCTTGAGGCCTCTATTACTCATTCCATTGGCTATTGATGCTTAGAAAGATATCTGACAACCTTTTAACAAAGCCCTATTGGGAAATCTAGTCAAAAGGCTCCTCTGCAAACTGTACACAGTGATAAAGTTCCTTCATGGATGTGTTGCTACAGATGCTGTAGGGCTTTTTCCTCTCAACCCTGAAATCTCAAGTGTTGAGGAAACACTTCTACTGCAGAGTTGATCCTGGCGATAATGTGTTAACTGAATGCAGTCTGCATAGCAGCAAATCAGCATATTAGAATGATTTCTGAAGGATCATGTGACACTGAAGACTGGAGCAATGATGCTGAAAACTCACAGGAATAAATTACATTTAAAACATTAAGTAATCAGTTATTTTAATTTGTAATTATATTTCACAATATTACTGTTTTTAGTGTATTTTTAATTAAATAAATGCAGGTGAGCGTAAGAAACATCTTTTAAAAACGTTAAATGGTCTGTGGAATGAATGATGGCTATATTCATGCTATAGTCATACGCTAAGAAAGAAACCTACAGATGTGTATTAAGATTTGAAAGCTGTTGTAAGAAGAGTGTCAATGATTATAAAAATGTAAGAGGTAAATATGATTGTGACAGTAGTCAGTTAAGCACACATTACTGCACTAAACCCATCTCTCTCTCTCTCTCTCTCTCTCTCTCTCACACACACACACACACACACACACACACACACACACACACACACACACACACACAATTACACAGGATCTGTTGATCTTTGTTCTGCCAGAGCTGCATATGGAGTCTCTCTGCCTAATGCAAAGTTCTGGTTAAACATTGTCCCAAAGTTTGCGTTCTGCCTTCTGTTGTTTTTACACTAAAGCCCAGGCAATTGTTGGAGGCATTATTGACTTTGTAATTAAACTATTTTAATGTCAGGATTTTGTAATCATTACATTTCAAGCCATCTGTTCCTGTCCAAGGCCCAAAATGGATTTTCCCTTTAAAAAGATAAAGGCCAGCACAATGTGGCTGGTTTTATCATTTATCATCACGTCTTTACACACAGACAAATGCTGAAATCGTATTCTGAGCTGTGCGAGTTTGCACCAGCACCATACATACAAATATATAATGATGCAATTATATGATTTCAGCTGATCTGATTATGGATTTATTAGCATCCATCTGCTCAAAGACAAACAAAGCTGGATTTAAAAAACCCAGGGATGAATAAACCACTCCAAGAGTCACAATGTATGAACATCTTGTGGCCTGGATGCCTGGTTTTAGTCAACATAATTATCAACAATGTTCATTTAACAATGCAGAAATCAACTAATCTCTTCACATGAAGAACACAATTGTGCTTCCAGTTTGAAATGCCCCTAACCAGAGTATTATAGTTAGCTGTTATTATACATTTGAGTAATTGAAATATTAAATAAAATAAAATAAATTAAACAGAAATGAAATGAAAATTAAAAATGTTGCTTTGGCAACTAACTAAACTAAGGTTATGTCGAAGCACTAAAATTACAAACTGAAAATAACAAAAACTAAAAATGAAGTAAAACTTAAGTAAAACCTAAATAGAAATAAATTAAACAAATAGTAATATATATATATATATATATATATATATATATATATATATATATATATATATATATATATATATATATATATACAGTATATATATATACAGTGTATATATATATAGTATATATATATATACACTGTATGTATGTATACAGTGTGTATATATATATATATATATATATATATATATATATACATATATATATATATATATATATATGAACTATTAATAAAATGACAAAATCGCATGAAAAATGAAATTAAAATGAAAACTGACAATATAAAATTAAGCTAAGTGAAAATATTAATAAAAACTCTAACAGTATATAAATAAAACTACAATAACACTGCATGGTGTGAACAGGCCTTCATTATATCTGATTTGAAGATCTGCTTTCAAAGTCTCCTCTATTAATGTTATTCTGCTGCTTTCATGCTCGTCTCTTTTTAATGTCTGAGTTGGTAACGTTCTTTATGTATAAATGCTTTTTCCAAGAAAGCTATCATTTGAAATCGAAAGGCTGAATGTCTTTTGACTCTTTTGGTGGAAACATTTACAAAAAAATATCAGATGGTCACAGTGTAGATGGTTTTTAGTTTGTCATTTATTAAAGAAAACATTTTGACCTCCAGAATAAAGAGAGTGAAAAGTAATATATGTATTTTATTAGTATATACAAGAATGCCAAATTACTGTAAGAACAATGATGAAATGGTATTATATAATATACTACAAAAGCTTAAATAAAAGATAGAATTGGGCCATTACCTGTCATAAGCACAAAGAAACAACAATTCAATAAATCAGTTAGCCTGTTTGCAATGCAATTGACAAAGAAAAATGTATTATAAGATATACAAACGAGCTAAAACATGTCTCACCTTCTGTGAGTACAGCAGAGATGTTGAATTACAGATAAGGTTTCAGTCAGGACGGCCCACCAGTTGACCCCATGAACACAGTGTTAATGGGGGGCAAAGATGACACCATTTCTCTGATCTCTGTGGTCCCCTGGAGAGGCAGCAGTGCATTCTGGGAGTGATAAGGAGCAGGACTTCCATACATGCAGGGTGTCGATGGAGCAGGAATGAGCGATGCTGGATCCTGAAAAAATTAGGATAAAATAAGACAGTAATGGAAGATATTTTAGATAAAAATGGGCAAAAATATCCATGCATAAAGGCCTCGTTAAATATATAAGGGAGACTGGATCTAGTTGTCACAAGTTTTTTTTTTTATACATGTCATTGTATTTGCATTATCAAAGTAAGAAGCAAGAAGTCTCTTATGCTGAAAATGTAATTTAAAATGTAATTTATTTCTGTGATCAAAGCTGAATTGCAAGCTGTATAAGCAAATTCAGCTTTGATCACAGAAATAAATTACATTTTAAAATATATTAAAAATAGAAAATTGCAATAATGTTTCACAATATTACAGTTTTTACTGTATTTTTGAAAAAATAAATGCAGCCTTTGGGAGCATAAGAGACTTCTTGCTTCTTACTTTGATAATGCAAATACAAAGACAAGTATAAAAAAAAACTTGTGACAACTAGCCCCGGTCTCCCTTAGCAGGATTTCTGTCCTCACCTGTGGTGTGTGCGCCCATTGCAGACAGTTCAGTGTAGTAGGGTCTTGTTGTCTTCCTGCTTGTGTCATCTAGGATGTTGAGAGGGTCGTGCACTTCAGCATAGGCCGAAACAGAGCGAATGCTGCTTACGCTGCTGATAACTGACACATGCTGATCGATAAACGTGCCCATCCTCTGAGCGTCCACATACCCGCTGCTGCTGTAATATCCTGACCAGGAGAAAGCCCAACATTATTGTTTCAAAAGGAGCATCTGAAAACAATGTCATATTTACCTTTCTGAGCAGCATATTAACATAATTAAAATACATGATAAATCCTTTGAGGTCAGTTTTTGGGTTTTAATTGGCTAATAATAATTCAGCTTTTCTCACCATTGTGCCCAGAGCTGCAAACTAGACCTGAACATCCATCTCCACTGGCAGCACTTCCTCCAAAGCTGTACCCTGTGGAGTCCAGCAGCTGTACGCCTTCAGTATCCATCACAGGGTCACCTGAGGCTGCGTATCCAGTCACTGCAGCCCTCGAGCTGTAGGGAGACACGGTGCAGCTGCTGCTGAAGCAGTCTTTGGTCAGCTGGTGTCCAGAGAAGGGTACAAAGCGGCCGCTTTCAGCACGAGCCTGATAGGCTGATGTTGGAGTGTGAGTCTGAGCTCTGAACACAGGCTGGTAGTAAGAGGAGCTGGGGTAAGAGCCAGAACTAGTATTGTGCAGACTCTGGTACATGGTGTCAGAGAAGGTCTGGCAGGACACCTGGGGCTGGATGGGGCAGCTGCTCTGCGGCCTCACAGCCATCGGGCCCTGGTTAATCACACTGCTACGGTTGATCATGGCAGGAGAGATTGGAGGGGTCATCAGGGGGGCGCTGTTCTGTGAGTAATCCATTTGACCTAAAAATATTAGTTATTATGTTAATATAAATTATTATGTAAAACATTTTCACTCGGAAATTGCTAGTAAATTTCACATTAAAATACAAAGAAACAGCAAACACATTGAATTAAATGTGAAATTAAGAAGCAGAAAGACAAATAGTATTTTAATAGTATTTACATAATTCAGTAATCCTTGTGTTATTTACAACTTTGAAAAAAGTTTTTTTTTTTTTTTTTTTTTTTTATATAGTAGTTAGGTTTGTCTTAAAAGATTTATGCATTCTTCCTCCAAAATGATGCTGTTACTATATTAATATAGAAATACTGAAATAAACTGCTTGATATCCTTATAGAGAAAAAGATTTACTTTATTAATATTGAAATGTGAATAATAATTATTTTATTAATATTAAATATTAATTAATTATCGTTAAAAGACAATAACAGCAAATTTTGGAGGAGGAATGCATAAATAAAACAAAGATTACTGAAGTATATTCACTGAAGTAAAAATAATACTATTTCAGTCTTTCTACTTCAAAATGTAATGTTTCATTCAACGTGTTGCTGTTTCTTTGTAATTAATTGTGGAATTTACTAGCAATTTCTGAGCCAAAACTGTTTATACACTAAATTTGCTTCTACATATGAGCTTTGAAGTTGTAAAGCAATGATACAGAAAATATTATTACATTTAAGAATAATTTATACATTTATTAATGTTTAAAAAATCTTCCTTTTATGCAATAGTCTTTGGTTTCAAATCAATTCATAAGAAGAATTGCTTGATATCCTTATGGAGAAAATGTATAGTAAAATTACTTCTCTGGGTTTCTGAAGAAGTGACTGTTGCACTATAGCCAATTATTTTAACCAAAACATATTGCACTAACATATATATATATATATATATATATATATATATATATATATATATATATATATATATATATATATATAGAAAATGTTATCTGCATTACAGCATTGAATTTCATAATGAAAATGTTATATATATATATATATATATATATATATATACACTATTATATTATACTATATTAAACATGAATATGTCTCAAATTGATGTGTGCTGCTGTTTTCAAGTACCAGATATAGTAAAGTTGTCTGGATCGGTACTATGGTACACAACAGTACTGGCCCCGAGCCCCTGTTGTGCAGCTGTGAGCGACAGGAAATCATGATCCGGTGGGTTCTCGTCCTTGACAGTCGAATCACTGGACGCCACACTGGATTTATTCCGATTGGCCAAGAAACAGGAACTTGGGGAGGCGGTGAATGTAGCCTTACTAGCATCTGTCAAAATGAAAAGATCACAGTTAATTAGGTTAAAGAAATTTGCATATACAGTACACTGCTGTTGAAATGTTTGTTGTCAGTTAGAGATTTTTATTTTTGTTTATGTTTAAGAAATGAATACTTTTATTCAGCTAGGATGCATTAAATTGACCAAAAGTGATAGTAAAAACATTTATAATGTTACAAAATATTTTCTGTTCTTTTGAGCTTCCTATTCATAAAAGAATCCTGAAAAAAAAAAAGTTCACGGTTTCCACAAAAATAAGCAGCACAACTGTTTTCAACACTAATAATAATAAATTTTCTTGAACTCCAAATCAGATTATTAGAATGATTTTTGAAGAATCCTGTGACACTGAAGACTGGAGTAAAGATGCTGAAAATTCTGCTTTTCTATCACAGATTTTAAAACATATTACAATAGAAAACAGTTATTTTAAAACGTAATAATACTTTGTGTTTTTACAGTTTTTCTGATCAAATAAATGCAGGCTTGGTATTTCAAAAACATTAACAAATCTTATTTTTTCAACGGCAGTGTACAGTCAAATATACTAATAAAAGGCCTACTAATATGCCAATAAATAAAACTAAATTATTAAGGTACCTGCACTCCTCATGTATTTCTCCAGTAGATTCTGAAGGTCTTGCTCTTTGTCGTTGTTGAATTGTGTTTCAATGGCTAGTAGGATGTACTCATCCAAAAGCATCCGAATGAGATGGAACGAGCCTGTCAGTAACATTAAACTAGGTTCAGTTGTTTAGGTAGGCCTAAATGTTGCAAAAATCACTTTCTAAATCTCTGATTAAAGTAGCTTCACTCAGCTGAACACAACCTCTGGCTTTGTTCAGAATAACACACTACTTGTACGATTTTTGCAATACATGGTATATTATACCTGGATGACCGATTATAAAAAAAAGAAAGAAAAAAACAATCCCACAATGCAATGAGCACAATCTGACTTTCCCACGGGTTTCACTGAGGTCAAATGTATGGCCTTCCAGGTGATACTGTTTGGCTTTGTGAACACCTGTAGGGTCATCAGATGTTAGAAGCACTAAGAAAGGTCGCTCTCTAATCAGGGCACACACATATGACACAAGATAAAGCTTTGTTTGTACAGGCTTTTATGGCTCATTCTCCGTAGCAGATCCCCAGCTTAAGAGCCTGAACGAATAGTACAGATTTGACTATGCTATTACGCTCCAATTATACGCAGAGAAATTGAAAGCAGCCGAATCACTGACTGCAGTTTGTATGAATGCATGCTAAAGGTTTACCAAAGCTAGTAGCGTTGTTTAGGGTGAGATTGTGCATCACTCGTGCGCCAAAAAAACTCCACTTCAGAAGGAAATCTTGAGCTCGCTTCTTCACTGACCGACCATTTTGTTTGCTGGGCTAGAAGACAGATAATATGCAATTTAATATTATAAGTCATGGCTAGCCAGAATACTAGGAGTTTGAAATGTGACAAACCTTAATAACTTTCTGCTCAACCACTGAGTCCAGCCGTTCAATGAAAGACTCCACTGTGGCATTTTTCCTCAGGAGGTCTTTCAACTCTTGAAACACTGAAATGGAGTCGTCTAGCAGATAAGATGAAGAAATCATGAATTGATTCTTGAGGCTCAACATATGAGATTTAAAAAAAAAAAGTTTGACTACCAAGCCAACAGTAACTCACATTCAGAGTAGAAGTCTGAATCTTGGTCACTTGTAATCGAAAGGAGTGCTTGAGAACCAATACTGTTCAGATCCACCTTATCAATATCATTCACCATAGAAGTCACTACATTCTGGTCAAAAAGTGCAGGTCTTGCAATCTGAAAGCATGTAAATCCATTATAGTTGCACTTTTGTAAAAAAAATGACCAAAAGCAAGATTTATTAATGTTTTTGTACAACATATCTACCTGTGCAAGATGTAAGAATGAGGTCTGTCTCTTTAAGGAGGACACAAATCGTCGTGCTATGGGCAGTTTCTTTTCTGAGAGGATTTCTGGAAGATTCTCCAAGGAAGACACCATCCAGTGTTCCCAGTGCTTGGCAAAATTTCGAATATCTGCCAAAAGACTGGAGATATTTCCCTAAACTCACTCAAAAACACTTGACAACATCAAATTCAACATCTTTTTGAATCAATTGCATAAAAAACCAAATGTGTATTAATGCAGCAGTTTAATAGACAAACCTCTCCGGCATGTCCTGCATAGTAGCAGGGATGAGAACATCAGTCAGAACCTGTGAAAAACAATTCAGCCAGTTTGTCAGTACAACTATGACATGCTATTGTAAAAAATAAATAAATAAATAAATATATATGTTAATAGAATTATTGATGTAAATGACATCATAAATATTAGCCTATTTTGTGTAAAAATTATATAGAAATAATTTTAATAAAAATAAATATCGAAATTTTTATGGGTTATTTCACTCTTTGTATATTATTAATGCTTTAGAAATGTAATAATATTTCTGTGATCGATATTTTATTTTAATATTCAAAGTCTAGTTACAATAGTTCAAGGGTATAATAAAATGTACACATAACTGGCACTTGAAAAGCAGCAAAATAAAATGAAAACTTTTTTGACTTGGGGTCTGTAAGATTTTTTTTTTATTATTATTATTTATTTATTTATTTATTTTTAAGCAAGGACACATTAAATTGATCAAAATTGACAGTAAAAACATTTATAATTTTACAAAAGATTTCTATTTCAAATAAATGCTGTTCTTTTTTAACTATCTATTCATCGAAGAATCCTGAAAAAAAAAATCTCAATTTCCACAAGCAGCAAAGACATTTTTATTTGACCCCAAAACCTTTGAACAGTAATGTAAAAGTGCCCATAGTTGAAGAAATATCCAGATATGGTTCACAGACACTCACTTTGTAGAGTATAGAGTCACACACACAGAAGATGTCCACGATAACTGGATTCTCTAACAGTGGCAGGAGATGTTCAGGCATTCCTTGCCAGAAGTGAAGCAGAAAGTTCTGGATCTGGAACAAATGGGATTGATTACTGTGTATTTGTCTAGAATCTAGATGTCATGATAACATATTCTTCAAGATCTTAAAATAGCACCTCCTCAAAGTTGACATTAATGGCATTGTCCAGAATGCACTGACAGTGAGTCTTGTACATCATAATCAATGTGTCGACCTAACAAATTAAAAAAAGAACAGCAGAATCTAAGGTAACTGAATTAGAAGTAGCACATATAAACATCATTTTGGAATGGGTCGCAATAGAAATCAACAGACCTTATCTTTTGAAACAGACTCCTGAAGCACTAAATGCTGTGCACTTGGGAATTCAGGTAAAAGAGTTCCTGTTTTAGAACTAAGGGAGTATTTCCTGGTGAATCCCCCCTGTGAATATTAAAGTAATATCATTCTGCTGTTGTAGATAGCAAAACATGACAATATATTTTAAATATATGCAATTTATGTAAAGGTTTCATATTTTTCAATAATGAATGAATATTCCACCACTAAATAGTAAATGGTCAAAAGTTTAGGGTCACTTTTATTCAGTCGAAACAAAAACAAATCAACCAAACATTAAAATTATACATAATTCATAACAATAAAAAAATCACCGCTTAAAAATCAGACACTGAAGACTGGAGTAATGGCTGCTGAAAAATCAGCTTTGAAATCACAGGAACAAATTACATTTTAAAATATATTCTAATAGAAAACAGTTATTTTAAATTGCAATAATATTTTGCAGTTTTGGTCAAATAAATGCAGCCTTAGTGAGCATTAGAGACTTCTTACAAAACATTTTTTTAAAATACCAACCCCAAACTTTTGAACAGATGTATCAATTTCCTGAGAATGTTGAGATTTTTAAATTGAAGTGAGCATTCCTATTTCATATGAAAAATCAACTGCCAACCTCATTTTTTAGCTTGCTTCCAGAGAATCTGTGCAAAACACATAAGAGACATTACTGATATGATAAAACATTTAAATAAAATGTAAATGAATTATGAAAATAAACGTCAATAAATATAATGTGTTTCAGCGTTCCAGTTGAAAAATCACTTGCATTACAGTTTATTCAAAACATCCGAGGACTTGCTATTGTACGCTGAATTAAAGGGATGAAGGTCAAAACTAACCGTGTCAAACCTTTTCCAGTGTACACAGAGTGATAATACGCACTGCTCTCCTTGATTCCAATACCATAATAATGATACCTGAAAGACATTCAGAAGCCAAACACTGAGAGCTTTAGACACAGCCATTTTTACAGTAAATTAAATAGTAATAAATAACATTTTCAGTTAGAAACCAGGCCATCTGGCTCTCTCTTACTTCGAATGGCCTCTGGTTCCAAGTCTCCGTGTAGTTAGAAGAGGAAATTTCTGCCTTATGGTCTGAAATGACAAGAATAGAGCTCTAATATATTGTATGATTGTTCTCCATGAACTGTAAATACAAAATCAATAGCTATTTTTGTCTGATAATGTCTGATAAGCTGACAGATTTCTAAAGAGCAACTAAAATACACCTAAAATGCAATATGTTTTGGCAGAATAGGAAGTTATAATACAGCACTGAGAATGTTTCTAATAACTGTTTGGCATATAACTGAATATATAAAACACCTCTTACCTTCCCAAATGTGGCAGCACAAGCAGGATCTAATTTCTCCTTCCGACAAAAGTCTAAATAATGAGCGTAGAGGATGCACCGTGGCAGACAAACACCTTCGCAAACTATGTAATTTTCCTCAAGCCTAATAAAACAACAAAACCCAAATGTAGTATTATTTTTTGCTTCCACTTTCTGTACATTATTTAAATGGCAAGCTTCATGAAAAGATGAAATGATGAGAGAGCACCATTGTAAAGTGAGTTGAGTCTGTTTCTTCTTGTCCTTGATGATCTGACTGATGCTTTTCTTTGGCACAATTTGTTTCACAGAGAACGTCTTCGAATAATCCACATGGCTGAGGTCCTCTTCAGAGGAAATGCTTCCATTACTTTCATCAGCTTCTGCCAAATGAATAACATACATAGCTTTAAACCATGACATGTGCCAAAACTATTCATAACGTATAATTGCTCAACAAACTGGCGACAGATTGAGAATTTCGAACTGAAAGCATAGCAGTAGTTTAATCAAAGCTAGTTTGAAAACAATGATTTCCCTACCTGATTTAATGCCAGAATCCTCCTCCTCATCAAGCCTGGCTTTGAAAAACATGTTTTTCCCGAGATTGTCTTGGTCAACAAGAATTGTAGCATGGAGGTCATCTGCGTTTTTGCAAGCTCTCTTTGTCTGCGACGCTTGTAGTTGATGAAACATGTCATTCTTCAATGGACTCCCTATATTTCTTTTCATTGGCATGTTCAAGGAGAAATTAAAAAGAAAAACTGGAATGCAAAATTAAAACCACCAAGTGAAATAATACAAAAAAAGTGCCCCTCAAAGACTAAATTGTTAAAACATTCCAAAATCAACACAGCTCATTCTAATGTTTAGCAACGTGATGCATATATCCATTCCTGAAATGATACACATCTCTAAAGCGTCCCAATAAATCTACGAAAAACATTTAAACAATTTGTTAACTATGTGTGTTCCTTTTCGTCTTTCCTCAGAAACAAATGCTCACAAAATAAACCTGTAGCATGATGGAAACTCTAAAAATAACCATTCAAATATAACATTAATCCCGTACAAGTTCATTAATCCAAGAATGGGCAAGATAACACCTTCCAGTCTTAATTAAAGCTCTGCTCTCTCTGAAATGGTGCGTCACAGAGGTGAGTGCCTTAAGGCCATTTATCTTATTTACAGAAGACTGGCAATGGATTCTGGGATTTAATGATTAACCAAGAGGGTTATCATCTCCTTGAAATCTGGTGCTGGTCTTGCAGCTCGGCTATAGACTCGATCAGAGCCAGTCAGCCTCCTACCCAGTATTACTCTGCCTTTCATTTACAAGCATTCAAACACTTCTTATATTCAGAACATTTTGTTATTTCTGGTTTTATCTGCAATGGTGAGGAGTAGACTCCAAGAAGCCAGCCTTGTATTATAGGCAGAGTTTCAAAAAGCCATGTCAAATAAGTAGAAAACTGTAAAACAGCAAAAAAATACACATATATTGAACAATAAAAGAATGTTAGGGTTTAGGTTTTGAGTTGTTGTGGGACAGTTTGACTGTAAAACACCTGCTGATATTTTGTGACAATGTGCCCCATTATTGCAACTTATAACTAAATTGTGAATCACTGGGAAGTTGAGCCACCCCAAATTTCAATCAAACATTAAACAAAATAGGCCAATGTAACAACAAATAAATAAAGAGTTATCCATTTTACAAACCATGTTAAAAAGAATTTAAAATTAAATAAATGTTAACTACATTTGAGTAAAAATAAATTGCTGTCCAAAGTGATTGTTTTATGTTCAAGGTCTCATGCTTCTTGTGTCTGAAAAAAAAAAAAAATATCACACGTGTTTGTGCTTGAGGAAGTTATAATATGTGTTATAATACGAGTTATAATATGATATAATATGCAGCCATATTGTTAGCTCTAAACTGGAGGAAGTTTGTTAAAATGGTATGGAGTGGGGTAATTTGAGGCAAAATTCCTGGGGTAAGATGAGCCAGTGGCTCATCCCTTTTTATGATTATAAAGTATTATTTTACTGTAATTCTACAATATACTTCATTAATCTTAGACCAAGCATTTGCATGTTTTGAACTTGACTGTTTGAAATTTTTTAACATTTTAAATAGGCCTTGTTTATGAAAATTGCCCATTGAAGATTTTATGAAATTGTATTTCCCTGTAACATTTATAAGAGGGATGTTGAGTACTATTAGCCCAGTTCTGTGAGGTCAATTGCATTTTTTTTTTATTATTCAATTTGAACTTGATTTTGTTCGGTTAATTATTTAAAAAATGCTTTCAAAATTGTGTATTGTGTTTTAAAATAAAAGTTTTAAGAAGTCATTCATCCATCCATTACATTTTCCAAACCTTTTTGTCCTTATTATTGTAGCAGGGAGCAGGAGCCTAAACCAATCATCTTGAGGCACATGCAGGGAAACACACCGGATGGATGACCAGTCCATCACAAGGCTCACACAAGTCGTTTTTATTAGATGTCTTTTCCTTTGATATAGCTTGAGGTGAAAATGTTCCACTTTACTTCAACATAATCGGTGTCACAGTATACTGTAACTCCATGTGGCTCAACTTACCCTCTCCTTAGGCTCAATCGGTGTCACAGTATACTGTAACTCCATGTGGCTCAACTTACCCTCTCCTTAGGCTCAATTTACACCTCACTGGGGGCGAATTGAGCCAAGAGACCACTTTTTTGGGGGAAAGCCATATTTGAAAGCAGTTTGTTTTAGATCCAAAGTGATTATTCCCAAGGATGCACCACATCCTGAAATTGATGTACAGTCAAACCAAAATTTATTCAGACACCTTCAACATTTCACACATAATCACAGTTTATTCGCTATAGTTTAGAAAATGGTAATAAAATATGAGAAGAACTCAGAGTTAGACTGTGTCTTGCTAATGTCAGATAGTGCTTAAGCAAAACATGGTCAGGTCAAAGTGTGAATAATTTTTGCTCCGAATTTTGTCAATTTTAATGGTAGTCCACTGTATGAAGAATTTTTGGGTATAATATATCACAGTTTACGTTATTTTGCTATCCTCACTTACATAAATAAACTATAGTGTCAAATATGTATATATATTTGAATTAGTTTATATTTTTCAACTGACAATTTTCAAACACTTTTCTATTTTTCCATTTTAATCTTTTAATTTTTTTATTAATTTTTACAAATATTTTTACATTTCAGTTTTCTTTGGTCATTTTAGGCTTACATCCAGTTAAACTAAATAAAAAGTTGCCTTGGCAACTAGATAAAATAAAAATGTAAAACATTTAAATTATTAATAATTTTTTTTTAATTTTAAAAAAAGAATTTTTTTTAACCTCAATCAAACCTCAATCTTAAATAATAATAAACCAGATGCTGGTCAGATTTGCTTAAGAGTAGCAAAAATATGCTAAAGCTTAAAAAAAGTGTCTATTAAAAAACAAAAATTTACAAAAAATTAAAAACCAACTAAAAAATAACATATAATCACAGACATACATGCAACCTACTTGTGTGACAACTAGCCTCGGTCTTCCCTACATTTAAATTTTTAAAATATGCAGATGATTCCTTATTGGCGCACAAACGCAGCGAGAGTTCCGCTCAGCACGTGCCGAGGCCGCGTAATCTCCCGAAAACATGATGTGCGCGAGGAGAATCTTGTCAGATAAGAAGGTAAAAAACAACTAATTTTTTAATTGCTACAGACAAAATGTTTGCATGTAATACACTCTGTATTCATGGCTTCGGTGTACATAAAAAAACGCCGTAGAAAGCTACTTTTCAACACAAATACACCTGAAGTCGAAAAACTGTCAGGTCGACTGTTAGCGTCATTCAGACAATACTGATTATTAAACGATTCATAAATTATGAAATGAGAATAACTATGTACCGATAGAGTTCTTGCATTAACATATAAAGAACTGCTGATGTTACTTGCAACAATCTAATGCTTCTTTTTTATGTGACGTGATCGTGCAGCTCAGAAATGAATAAAATAATCAGTCTACGATAAGATATGGTACTATTGCAGGTGCTTCGGTCCATAAATTAACTTCTATGTGTTGTCTATTAACACTTTTATTAGTGTGTTGACCTCCATCATCCCAAGCTGTGGCAGACGTGCTCACCGCCTTAACATTTACCACGACTGCATGGTTAGATTGGATCCAAATGCCTTCGAGTCGAATGGAGAGGTAAGGATCCTGCTATATAGGTTAACTGATGTTTCTTAAATATTTTGTCATTTGCATAGCTATATTTATGCAGTTTTAAGTATAAAATGATGTGCTGCGGTCTTATGTATATGATCAATAAAAAAAAAAATACAACACAAAAACAAAAAACAATCTAATCTTGAAATCTAAAAACCCCAAATATTACAATAACATTAAACTCCCATTACACAAAAACCAAAAAATCCAACTATCTTTCATCACCCTTAAAGGGATAGTTCACCCAAAAATCAAAATTATGACATTAATGACTCACCCTCATGTCGTTCCAAACCCGTGAGACCTCCGTTCATCTTCGGAACACAGTATAAGATATTTTAGATTTAGTCCGAGAGCTTTCTGTCCCTCCATTGAGAATGTATGTACGGGTATACTGTCCATGTCCAGAAAGGTAATATAAACATCTTCAAAGTAGTCCATGTGACATCAGAGGGTCCGTTTAGAATTTTTTGAAGCATCGAAAATACATTTTGGTCCAAAAATATCAAAAACTGACTACGACTTTATTCAGCATTGACTTCTCTCCCGGGTCTGTTATGAGCGCGTTCACAGCACATCCGGTTCGCAAACGAATCACTCGATGTAACCGGATCTTCTTGAACCAGTTCACCAAATCGAACTGAATCGTTTGAAACGGTTCGCGTCAACAATAAGCATTAATCCACAAATGACTTAAGCTGTTAACTTTTTTAACATGGCTGACACTCCCTCTGAGTTCAAATAAATCAATATCCCGGAGTAATTCATTTACTCAATTTGAAGTTCCAGTCGTGTCTGGTAACTCAATATGCTTCAGTTTGTTTTTGGATGAGCTAGGAGAATTTTTCTTGAAACCCTCCCAAACAACATGTGTTGATGTAGGTGCTGTTTGACAATTTTTTTTTTTTTAAGGTTTTCTGACCCGGAGACTTTTCTGCAATTCTCCAGCTGTGGTCCTTGGAGAGTCTTTAGCCACTCAAACTCTCCTTCTCAGTGCATTAGGACGATAAAGAGACGCATCCTATTCCACGCAGATTTATAACATTTTCTGTTGATTGGAAATTCTTAATTATTGGCCTGATGGTGGAAATGGGAATTTTCACTGCTCTAGCTCTTTTCTTAAAGCCACTTAACTAATTTGTGAAGCTCATTATCTTTTGCTACACATCAGAAATATATTCTTTGGTTTTTCTCATTGTGATGGATGATTAAGGTTATTTGGGCTTTATTTTCCCTCATATTTATATTTCTGTGAAACAGGAAGCCTTAGATTGATAATTTCATGTTCATAATCACCCTGGAGTGCTCAAAATTGTGAATATGAATGGAAATATTCTTCTGAGATATTTTACTCATAAGAATTTCTTGGGGTGCCAATAATTGTGTCCAACGTGTTTTTGAGAAAAACATTCATTTCATAATGATATTTCCCCCATTTTAAATTCTTATCCAATGAAAGGTTAGATTTTTGTGATTTTTTTTAAAATAAAAGTTAAAAATGATTAACATTGCAGATTAATTTTCACAGCCTTCTTTGATCATATTTACCAAGGGTGCCGATATTTTTGGCCATGACTGTGTGTGTATATATATATATATGTATGTGTATATATATATATATATATATATATATATATATATATATATATATATATATATATATATATATATATATATATATATATAGTGGTAACATGTTAGACTGCACCCCATAAACACAGTCAAGCCTAGAAAAATCCAGTGAACCACCGCTTTAACAAAAATATGCACATTATGCACAGCACATTAAAAGGAGATTATTTAATATTTTCATTTAATTAATTTTTCTACTAAATCTTGTGCATTTGCTATGAAACATTCTTTCTCTCATGCTTTCTGTCTTTTTTATATTTTAAAATATTCAAGTTTAATTTAATAAATTTTTTTCTTATATTGACTTTAATTGCCCTGGCCACATCTAAATGCCCATACCGGGATGCCAATTTAATAACATCACTGCAATTTTGTGAAAAAATGAGCCAGCTATCATTCACCTGATCACAGATTTAAAGTACATGCTTTAAACATTTCAGAATGTTGACAAGGATTCTAACTAGATTTTGTGTATTTTAGGGCAAAAGAGGAGTCAAAGCTCCCTGCTCCGTGTGTTTTGTGGCCTGTGGAGCTGAAGCTGACTCACATTGACTGCAGTCCTGAGGACACACTGGTACACTTTCAGGGCCAATATATGACCATCTGTGAACTGGACTACAACATTCTTCAAGTTGAAAATCAAAATGCTGTGAAATCGAAAGTTTTTGTTAAAGTTGGAGAACTTTGTCTGGTTGAAGATGCCATGTCTGGTCACTGGTACAGAGGAAGAGTCCAAAACATCCAGAAGGATATGTTCCATGTGTTTTTGCTGGACCATGGAGATGTGTTGATTGTTGGGCCCAGCCATTTGTCCTGTATATCTGACACACTGCTTATGCTCCCACCAAAGATTGTCTGTGGTTTCTTTGCCAATATACTGCCAGTCCAGAACCGATGGGACAGTTTGGCAGGGAGTTATTTCTCTTCCTTGATAGGCAGTCAGATCAAAGGATATATCCATGCCCGTCTGCCGTACCATGTCCTCATACTTGAGGTTCCAGACATTAATTGTGACTTGTTAAAACTGAGGCTTGGTAGACATGTGGACACTAGTACATTTCTGCTACTAGTTGAGATGTTTATTGAGGAACCGATTCCACAAAGCAATGAATCTGTCCCAGATCTCTTGATTGAAAAGCAAACGGGGCAAGAATGTTGCCTCAAATCCACAAGCCTGTTGGGCTTCGAAGAGATTCTGTCACTT
This sequence comes from Cyprinus carpio, assembly GCF_018340385.1. Classification (NCBI taxonomy): domain Eukaryota; kingdom Metazoa; phylum Chordata; class Actinopteri; order Cypriniformes; family Cyprinidae; genus Cyprinus; species Cyprinus carpio. The sequence continues at coordinate 25,569,937 of NC_056591.1, read as the reverse complement.
AATGGCCCAAAGCTGAAAGTTGGTCAAAAAGCAAGAGTTATTGTAGCTGCAGCCGTGAACCCTAGATTATTCTACTGTCGACTGTCATCCATGAGCAAGGACCTACAAGAAATGTCAAACAAATTGGCACGTGCATGTGAATCAGACAGTGGTTCCCTAAGCAATAAACCTCTTGAAAATCTCGGCTTGCTCTGTGCAGTCAAAGGGAAAGATGAAAAATGGCATAGAGGATTTGTGCAATGTCTCCCTCTCAAATCTCAGGTTCAAGTTGTGTTCGTCGACAGTGGCTATAGTGAATCGGTGAAAGTTGAAAACATCCTTCAGCTACCATCAGAATTCCTCTCAACACCAATCATGGCATTTCCATGCTCCCTTTCATGCTTTGAAGAGCAATATGAGACCATTAAAAACCAACAACTAGAGCTTCTCAAGACTGGGTTGCTGGGTAAAGCTTTGGAGGTTGAAATCAATGACTTTGGCAAAGATCAGAACTTCTACTTGGTCACACTGAGCAATGCTGAGAAACACTCAGAGGAGCAAGCTGAAGTTGAAAGGGAAGTTTTTGACACCAAGCCTAACTTCCCCCACAATGTCCATGCAGAGATTTATGGAACAGAGATGAAAGCAGTCCAGACTTCTGATACAGTTCCTAGTGAAGCAATACCTGGTGGTTCTCTTTTTGAGGGTTATGTGGTGCATGTACAGAGTCCAAAACATTTCTGGATAAGGACAAAAGAACAAAATCCTAATTTTGAAAACATGACTAAAAAAATGACTGATTACTTCAACAAACTACAGTTGAATGAGGAGGTTTTTGAAGACCCGGTGCCTGGTGCACTTTGCTGTGCAATGTATGAAAAAGACATGCATTATTACAGGGCCCTTATAGTAGATACATTGGAAAAAGGAGCTGAGGTTTTCTTCATCGACTTTGGGAACACTGAAAAGGTGCCAAGCATGTTAATTAAGAAGCTCCCAAGAAAGTTTGCCATTCAACCAGAATTTGCACTGAAATGTGCTTTAGCACATGTCGTTCCAGTTGAAGACATCTGGTCAACCACAGCATCCAACTTCTTTAGGCAAGTCACGTCAGACAAAACTTTGATGGTTCATGTCATTCACAGGAAAAATGCCAAATATGTTGTTGATCTTTTTGAAAGAGAAGCTGAAAATAATACTAGCATTGCAACCATCATGACGACAGCAAAAATGGCCCTGGATTGGAGATACAACCCGACATTAGCATCTGTTAAAGTGGAGACATCATGTAAAGATAAGGGAAATGCTCTTAGCAAGAAAAAAATTAGAAAGAACAATCATGTGGTGACCTTTTGCAAAGTCACTTCTTCTAGGCCCAATCCAAAGCATGTGAAACCAGAGTGTGAACAACAGAATGACGTTAAAATATGTACTCCCAGTGAGACCCCTAAACCGAAGGTCATTCCTGCTGACACTTTCAAACCGATGCATTTCAAACCTGGATCTGAATTAAGTGTCATTTGCTCACATGTAAATTCTCCATCTGATTTTTGGTGCCAAAACGAAAGCACAAAATTTTATCTGGATAAACTGATGGAAGAGATGCAGGTGTTTTACCAAACGCACACAATTGCATTCAAGTCGCCTGCAGCATGTTGTGCTGTAAAGTCTCCGCAGGACAACCGATGGCATAGAGCATGCAGTTTAGAAGAAAAAAATGATAAACTGTATGTGATGTTGGTTGACTTTGGCATAATTATCCAGGAAAAGAGGCAAAACATCCAAGCTCTTGCCCCACAGTTCTTTGAACTTCATGAACAAGCATTTAGATGCACTTTGAACTTGATTGAACCTGTTGGAGGAAGTTCTTGGAGTGCAGAAGCATGCAATTTGTTCAGGGATTTTGTGTCTAAGGATTCGCCCAGTATTTGCAGAATTCATTCCCACCTTTATGAGCAAGGAAAAGGTCTCCTTAATGTGGTCACCATTCATACACCTCTTCAACAGGCCAGCACATTCCTTTTAGAGAAGGGCATTGCAAAGGAAATGCAAACTCCGAAGCAGCTAATCTCATCAGCCCACCCTCGCTCCTTTGTTTACTCTTCTTTCAACATAAGTTCTGGAAGCGAAGAACTGGTACATGTAACTCATGTTTGCAGTCCTTGGGAAGTCTATTTTCAGCTTGACAGGAATACAGAGATCCTTGATACACTGATGGAAAGAGTTGCCGAAGAAAGTCCACTCTTTACTATGACATCTAAGGACTGTAGCGGTAATGTTTGCCTGGCCAAATATATCTGTGACGGCAAATGGTACAGGGCTCTGACGCACCCTGTTCAATCCCACCAGCATGTGAGTGTGTTCTTTGTTGATTACGGTGATATGCAAATTTCTGAGAAAACAAATGTTATGCCAATTCCCACAATGGCAGTTGACTTACTGATGACACCAATGCAGGCTCTGAGATGCAGTCTTTTAAATGTTCCAGAGGGGGAACATTTGCCAGAAGTCAACGCATGGCTCGAGACTGACATCCTCAGTAAATCCTTCCATGCCAAGTTTGTTTCAAGGGACAACAACGGACATTTTTTTTGTGATCTTTATGATGGAAATGTGCATGTCAATGAAAAAGTCATAGAACTCATGTCAACTCAGAGTGTGGAAGAACATGATCCTGCTGTCGGCAAACCTTCCTTAGATTCCCTCAAACAAGCAGCCAATGTTGACATTTCAAACAGTAAAGTGAACAACAAAGTGAGCAGACGTGGTAAAATCAAACATGTTGCTAAGCAAACTCCAAAACCCACAAAATCTCCCAAAGCAGAACGCAAAAGACCAATAAAAGCAGTAAGGCAGGACACACCCTGTTCTCTTAAAGTGATGCCGCCTCATCAGAGCTTGCCAAAACTTTGGGATCTCCCTGCTGTCAAAATGACACCAGGTTCTAAGGGTGTGGGTTTCATCTCTCATTGCAATTCTGTTAGAAACTTCTTCATCCAGATGGAGGATGATGAAACAAACATCCTTCATATGGTTGAGGAAATAAACAGCACTGTCTTCAAGGATAACTTGAAAAATGTGGAAACCGAAGTGAAAGTAGGGGACCTCGTTGTGGCGGAATATGAAGAAGACTTGGCTTTGTACAGAGCTGTTGTCACCAACGCATCATACTGTGGCCACTTAACAGTCGAGTTTATTGATTATGGCAATAATGCAACTGTCGACAGGAAGAATGTTCACATGCTATCCAAAACGTTTTTGTCTCAGCCTAGATTGAGCACTCCATGCACGCTTGCAAAACATTACTCTTTTGAAAACGATGACTCTTTTATCAAGGAAGCAGTTGGTAAGCCTTTAATGGTTGAATTCATTCGAAAGCTTGAAAATTCATGGGAAGTGAGTATCGAGATTGTTGAGGATGGCCACGTGAATGGGGAATCAAAGTATGATGGTGATCAGAGCAAAGATGTAGATTTGACGAGTCAAGACAAATTTCCAAAAGTATCCCAGAGCAAAAATGAAACCGATTCTTACATCCACAAGGCTGATGAAGTTATAACCTTTCAGCAAAATACCAAGCCAAACACACACTCACTTGTTAGCGTTGTTCTGCAAGATGTGAAAGACAACGAGACAGTGAAAAGTGAAAAGTCACTTGTTGTTGATGACCATCCTCGCTTCCCAGACACGTCTTCAAAGAGCAGTTTGGATCGACCGCAGACTCTGTTCCAGGCCCCTGTCCAAATTAACTTTGAATATAAAGGATTTGCAGCAGCAGTCACAACCCCGTCTGAGTTTTACGTCATTCTTGAGGACCTGCTTTTGATTGTAGATACAGTCTCTGTCATTCTTGAGAATCTTCCCAAAAAGTTGGCGCCATTACCAGAGGTTCATTTTGTTCCAGGTGCGAGCTGTTTGGTGAAATCAGTGGAGAAGAAAAAATGGTGCAGGGCAGAGATCGTGCAGTGCGATTTCACATCGGTGCTCATGAATTTGGTTGACTATGGGCAGTATGTAGTTCTGTCTCGGCAGGATTTTGGCCAGCTAAAAAAACTTCCAGAGGAGCTCAGTAGATTACCTAAAGTCACCTACCATTGTTTACTGAGGGGAGTTAAGCCCAAAGGCCAGGACTGGTCTGATGAGGCCATCATTTTCTTCCAGAACTGTATGTGTCATAGCAACCTTCAGATACGTTTCAGACAGCGTGTTTTTGAGACACAGTGGGAGGTTGATGTTGTCACTGGAAAGCGAAATCTCGCAAAAGAGCTAGTAGATGCTGATCATGCCATGTATATCGATAATATGCTTGGAATCAGGTTTCAGCAAGAGCTAGGACCCAATAGAGAGCCTAAACAAGACTTCACCAGCAGTGTGAATGTTTTATCCATGATAACTGAGCTCACAAGCAAAGCCGAATGTTCTCAACCACTCTTTTCAAAGGAGTCCATGTTTGATCAAAAGTCATCTCAAGAGTCTGTTGGGGAGCAAAATGCACACCCTTTGAACAGGAGTGAAGATCTTGGACCTGTGGAGCGGGCAACGCTTAGTACATCAGTTATCAAACAATGTGAGTGAGAATGATGATAAACCAACTATGATCTATTGTATTAATTTAACCTTCTTTTCTGACCTTACGATCTGCAGTACATAGACTACCAGTCAAATGTTTGGACACACCTACTCAATTCTTAATTAGGGGTTAAATACTGAAGAAAGTTACCTTTTAGATGGTTATGGTGTTTTCAACCTCTCTTCTGGTTGAAATAATTTAACAGGATTATAGAACAGAAGTTAATTTAAAAAAAAAAAACTTTGTCTTGTTTTGTCTTATAATCTCAAATACTGTAAATTGAGTTTTAGTGCTGCTGTTAAAACGTTTAATTGAAAAGTTAGCTTAGTTATTACAACAGTTACTGAATCACAAAGTAATGATTCTGACTACGGAGTTGACAGTCAAGTTTATTGTGTTGACTATACTAAAAAAAACAATTAGGTTGTATTTTTGCAGTGCTTTGTCATTAAAACAAAGCTTAGTAGGTGTCATTGCTACAGTACTTTCTTCTGAGCCGTATCACAAGTTTGGTGATAGTGTCACCTACAGGTCACAGATCATATTGGAAAAAAATATCTTGGGTCATGTAGAGTAAATTGATTCAATAAATAAATTCTTATTTTTTTTCTCTAAATATAAAATCTGTGTCCACTTGACTTTTGACTGGTAGTGTTTAATAAAGAATATAAATCATCAGTTTCTTTCTTTCTATGCATAGATAATTTCTGATTTTCACTATTCAGCTAAGTTACCCCCTGAATAATTCACATAAACAAAGTCTTTACAGTATTCAGCTATTTAAAAAATAGTCTCATTATATTCATCAGTGGTTGAAGTAACCAGGAATTGTAGACCACATTTGAACTAATTAAAGCTTTACCTGGATCTGTTATATGCAACTACTTTTTTAATTCAAGAAAATAACTTGTGGCTTAAGTTTTTTTTACTTTTTTATTTCTTAGGTGAGCTGATACTATACATAAAATTCATACTAATTATTTATGTAGATAAAAATATTTTTCAAACTTTTTTTTTGTAATATTGAGTATGTAGATAAACATAATTTTCCAATTGGTTTATTTCAGAACAGAGAAGCTGGCGAGTTACACTCGACAATGCACTTAAAGAAAAGTCCAGCTTTGGAATGGCTTGAATTAATTGTTTATTTTCATCGTTTTGTTTCAGCAGTGATGTTCTATAAGTGTGTTTTGTAGAAATAGAGCATTTTGTTTTATGGAGTACAATTTGTATTGTTCATTATAGTCACAGTAAGATCTTAAAATCGTAAGATTTTAACCATGAAACTCTATATCATATTATTTTTGATGAATCTAGTTTAAGAACTAAAGACTTGATTTCCAGCTTTTTGGCAGGTCTTGTGTATCTATAAATGGACATGTGACTGATGAAATATACAGTCGGTTTATTGATGGCTGTGTTGGCTATGATGGCTTTAAGTTCTGAACAGCAAAACTTTATTTAGTAATTAAAAGGATTGGCATTGACTTTCACTTTCACTTTTTTCACTTTTTCATTTGACCTCTGTTTGATTGTAATCTTTTTGTGAGTGAAAATGCTCTTTCTAGTTCTGTTGGAACAAACAATAAAAATATAATCTTCAGATGATGTGTAGTAGCTGTGGAAAAAGGTTATTGTCAGAAGTGGGATTCGAACCCACGCCTCCAGGGGAGACTGCGACCTGAACGCAGCGCCTTAGACCGCTCGGCCATCCTGACTGTTATTACATGGTTATTACACACCATTATAGCTATTACAGTTTTACTATCATGCATTTCTTGGTGATTTTAATTACATCTACACATCACTGGCTTCATTAATGTTATATTGTCCTATGTGGAATACAGCATTCTTAGCTAAACAGGACATACTCAAGCATTTTTGGTAACGATGACTCATTGGCAATTGTTGGATGGCACATATCACAAGGTTTTAAATGTTTCAGATGAAATAAAATAGTCATCCACCAGGGGGTGCATGGCGGCTCAAACATACACTGAGCAACACTTTAATCTGGGGCCAGTTGCTTAAATTTAGCCTCTCTATGTTGTCTGACCAACTAGCAGTTAACCAAGTCTAATCGGTCTTATTTTTCAGATTCATTTTAGAATAATCTACATTTCTATGTAACTGAATTGAAGTTATTAAAGTTATAACCAATCTTAAAAAATAAATTAAAATTACTTGTCAGACCTTGTAGTTGTAAGACGCCCCTGGATGTTTGTCTTATTGAAGAGAGACATTTATATAATCGTTGTAATTTATACGTTTTAAGGATTGTTGCCACAGGGATTACGAACCCCTGTGATTGGTCCATCCTAGTCATCAGTGAGAGGAGAGCTGAGATAAATAAATAAATAAACCTGTAAAAAATATCTCGAATATTTGATTCTGAATGGTAAATCGTCACATTGAGAGAAATACTTTTGTCTAAATTTCCCATGGTACAAATTAACAAAAGTTAAAAAGAGCTATCATACACTTAGAAGACGTTAATTTGTCGTTAAATAGATTAGATCATTAAACACAGTAAACAACATTTTATTGAAGATTAATAATAATAATTATTATTAGATATTAAACTTTTTGTTGTTTTCTACAGTGCAATTTTTTTTTTATTATTAGCATAATCTTTAAGATACTCTAAGAGTAAGATAAAAAACATTTTTATCAACCCAAAACTATATTTTTTTATTTGGTAGGTAGCATTATTACAAAAATACGGCATGTTTCAGGATAATGACTGTCTGAGTATGTGACTGATCGTGGTCGGGGGTTTATTTTTCGATACTCTGTTTGTAAATAATAGCTGCATCTGAAAGCTCTTCCGTGGCAGCATTCCAAGGCAGGAAGGCATCAAGGCATGTCCAAAAACAAATTATGCTTCACTTCCTGTCTCCGGAAGTACCTACTTCTGATCAAATTTTGAAGGCAGCGTAGATGCCTTTGATATCCCACAATCCTGTGCGTTCCATTCTGTGACGGTTGAGATAAACAAATAAAAATGGTGTCTGAAAGTTGCGTTTGGTGGTCAGTTTGTGTGTAAATGTATGTTTCTGGCTAACTTTTTGCACTTTTGATGTTATTTCTAGCGAGAAATCAGTATAATAATTATTAAATATTCATTTAGTTATCATGAAAACTCGTTCTATTGTGTTGTAGATCATTAAACTGTTACGCTGCCTCAGAAGCCTGTTCAAAATCAGTTTCATGAGGTGCCTTCAGGTGGCCCTATGCATAGGCAGTCCTGATGGGCCCCCATGCCCCCACCTCTTGAAAATATCCAGGTAAAATAAAATATATTCCAGACTTTTCAAGGGCCCTCTCTTCCTTTGGGGCCCTGGTAATAAGTACTGGTTTTACCGCCAGTCCGAAGCCCCTGGGTGCCTTTGTGCAAAAACGCTGCCTGCAAAGTCATTGCCTCATAAGTCAGCTGCCTAGGCTTTCGGTTGCAGATATCATTATACATACCGATAGCAAAGACTATAGAATTACAAAGACAGTTCACTCCCATATGAATTGGAGAAACCATAGAAACTGCAACATGCAATATGGCGGAATAGTCCGTCTTCTAAATGAAAGAGCTGATTGATAAAGTGACACAGAAACCTGAAAAATAAGCATTTTAAAGCTATTTGAGCATAAGAAACAACATGCATGGGGCAGTTTATTTCAGTTTATGTTGCTGATTTGAAATATGTAATTTAATTGAGTTCATAGAGCAGTTTTGAGCTGCCCAGGCCGCGTTGCAAATATGGCCGACGTATGAACATTGAAAGTTGACTAGAGAGGAAAAAAAAGCGAAGCCACGCCTATTTAGGACAGCCTTTTCCGTGGTGACGCCGTTCTACTTATTCGAGCGGATCGCACCACGTGATGTGCACCACGTGTCATGTCGTCATGTGACTGTGAGTGGTTCCTGCTACACGGTAATGATCAGTAATCAGAAAGGACTGCTGTATCATGTCGGACAGTGCGCACTAATTTATTTCCTAGTCTAAAATATGGCGCGGGTTTGCGGAATCGCTGCTACTGGTTTGTTTATTTTCATACTGCTTCAGTGTGTATCATCAGCAGCGGGGACGGATGACAGCCCATGGTACAAGGATCTGTGCAGGTGAGAGCTTAAATAAATAATCAAACATAATGCTAATCATTGCTGGCAAACCCTTATGGATAACATACAAACAGTTGTTTAGAAAGATTTGTATGCGTTTAAATATGATCTGGTTTGCTTTATATATTTGAATGATAGTTGTGGCCTTTCAGCCAGGCTGCATTATGTACCTGGACTTAATAAAACCATATCAGATACTTTGTCTCACCTGAGACAAAGAAATGCATTAATTTAGGCACTGAGCTGCTTTTGCAAATGGATAATGTCATGCAAATGAAATAAATTGTGGTCATGCAAATGGATTCAGCTGAAATTGTGTCTCACTATTTTGTATGTATGAAGTTACAAATGGGAGGCCATTGACCAAGACAGCAATGTGACATACACTTTGAAGCTCTGTGATACTTCCCCGGAAACAGAATGTGGAAAAGAAAGCGCGGTCTGTGCCCACAAGCTGAAGAGTGCCCAGTTCCAGTCAGTGGGTAAGTGCAATGCTTCAGTGTGCCAATGTTACATGATGTACACCCAAACTGCAACAGCAATGTTCATACAAACCTGGAGGTTGCTCCTTTTTTCTAATATAACATAAATTTTATGTTTAAAAATATTCTGTTTTTTTTTTTTCTAAATATTCGGTTTTCTGTCACGATAATGACACTAGCTGTGAGAGTAGCACTGGTTTCAACATCCAAGGCCTGTATAAGACAATTCTCATTGATTTGTTGGTTATTATGGTGTTATTGTTGTACTGTATGTTTGCCAATTTGCACTGCAGTTTGCATTATTAAATAATGAGACCATGCAGTCTTAATGGTCCTAAAGTAGATTTTATTTCCTTTATGCAATACACTCTATATGATTTCTTAAAAACAGTAATAAATTTATTTTAAAATATGATTCTAATTTCAAATCCAATTTACTTTATTTTAAAATTTGTTTATTCCTGTGATGCCAGTTTTCAGTGTCACATGATCCTTCAGAAATTGTTCTGATTTGCTGTTCAAGAAACATTTCTTATTATGAATGTTGAAAACATTTATTCTGCTTAATAGTTTTATGGAAACCATGATACTTTTTTTTAGGGTTCTTTCATTAATAGAAAGTTCAAAAGAACAGCCGTTATTTGATATCAAAATCTTTATAAATGATAAAATAATAAATGTCTTTACTGACACTTGTGATCCATTTAATGCTTGCTGAGTAAAAGTATTAAATCCTTTAAAAATACTGAATGAAAAATTTTGTAAAATGTGACTTTAACATGTTTTCATGCAAGATTCACTCTTTAATTGTTTAGGTCATGTGATTGATACCATTTGTTATTGATTCAAGTCACCCGAAACACTCAGTTGGTCAAAGAGAGAAATGATTTTTTTTTTTTTTTGCTTAGTCTGGATATTCAGGTTAAACATTAAAACACTTTAAAGGAAGTATGCTTAACACTTCTCATGTTTTGTCTTCGCAGTAGATACTCAGGGCAGTTATATGGTCATTGCTCTCATGAGCGAGAGCTGCATGACAGAGCACAGACAGAGTGCTTGTTTATTTGTTCTTATCCAACTAGTCAGCTGACCTCCATATGACACAAACCTATCAACTGAACACCCTGACCAACAGTGGCTCTGAGTAAACCTGTTAGCACTAGATTTAAATAAAGGGATCCATTTCACTTGTTGTCAGAACAAAAAGGATATTGCATCACAAACCATTTGATCATATGACAAAATGAGACAACTTGCAAATGTTGATCATTCTGATTCAATCTGTGTGCTTATATTCATAATTAGCAGCTTTCAGCACTTACATAAGTACATCATTTATTTTGTACCTTGGTAAGAAAAACATCCAAACACCATTGTGTAATGTCTATTTATATAGTTTTTCATGCTGTGTCGACTGTGGTGATTATAGTCATACTGGTTCTCAGTGTCACACGCTTTGGTGGTTGCTGTGTATGCGTTATGGGGATTTCCGGGCCAGTAATGTGTGCTTCACACACAAGAGTGTTGGTGCATCTGAAATTGTTTGCATTCATTTTAGTGTGTATACACTCACTCACATATCCTGGTATTCTTTATCTTGTGTTCCTGGAGTCGTATTTTTGTGTTTCACAGTAAGTAGGTCAAAGTTATCTAGCAGCAGGTGCAGTAGTACAAAGTGACAGTTAGCAAGTAAGTGACAGTATTTTAATGGCAGTAATTAAAAATTTCAGGTTCCACCATGTACATAAATCATAAATGTCCTGTCAAATCAACTATAATTGCCATCTTAATTAAATTAAAAGCACAGGCTACACTTACTTGGGGTTACATCAGGTTGATTAAATCAAAACATTTAATACATTCTGATCAGAGCAGTTGTATGAAAAATAGAATAGCGTTTTACTAGACTACTTTTTGTACTGTAGTAGAAACGGTATAGTTTACAGTATACAGTGCATACTGTGTGCAATATGCATTTTTTTTTAAATGCTTGGAAAACAGTTGGCAAAATTTGTCGTGTAAAAGCAGATGCACATGCACTGCATGGAGCATTGTATCCCACAATGCAATGAGCTTGACTTGACCTTCGATATCCAGTAGCATGAATAAACTAGAAATAATGTCATCTGCAATTTTTTTTTTTTTTTATTCATTATTTGATGTGTCATATGTGCACAAATATGTGAGAATTTTTGTGCAGTAGAGCCTGACTGATATATAGTTTTGCCGATTTTATTCGGCCGATATGAGCTTGTCGCAGATATTGGTTTTGGCGAATATGCCGCCGATAAGCCACCGATATGAACATGTTTTTACAGAACATAAAACGCAGATAAAATGCTTGTAAATGATGTAATTATGTAGTTTATCCAGCAGAGTGTGCTCCATTGTTAGCTACTGGTGACCTGGATGAAACGCTTTAAAGCTTAAGTGTATGGAATACCATTGAAACTTTGAGCGGCCATATCTCCGTAACGGCACAGCGAATCCACACCAAATTCAGGGGAACCCTTCAGCTCAAGGAACCTGCTCGTACGCCAAATCGAGTGTACGTCTAGAAGCCCCATTTCGAATGTTACGACTCCCCCATCAATAGCCCCTGGGGTCCGGGAGTTACGGGCGGTTAAAGATGTGAATTTATATTGTATTTATTTACAGAGGTATATTATTTCACACTTCTCTAGTAAGTTGCGTCTGTGTGTGAAGACAGTAGCGCAAATCTGTGAATGAATGTGCCGAAGTGAAATAAACTTCAACAGAATAAAGCTGAATGGAATTGAATTGAAATAAAGTTTAATAAACTTCAACTTTACTGTTCAGTGCACTGATGTCAGACTCATTTTGGATAATAAAGTTTATTGTTAAATTGTTAAATGCCGTGCCTCCATTACATATTTCTGTCACGCCATTATAAGTGTTTGATCACCACATTTGAGTGATCATTGCAAAAAATGTGTTTATGTATATAGTCTGTTTATGTACATACTGTATTCTATATATAGCACCAGTCAAAAGTTTGGACACACGAAATGGGAAAGTGTCCAAACTTTTGACTGGTACTGTATAATATAAACAAAGAATATCGGCTGATATATCGATATCAGCCTTTTTTTTTTAACTCCCTAATATTGGTATCGGCCCCCAAAAAACCCCATATCAGTCGGGCTCTAGTAGGCAGTACACTAGTATTCTTTTTCTCCACAAATTGCATGTTGAATGTTTTCCAGCGGCCTAAAATGTCCGCTGTAGTTTCTCTGGTTCTAGCATGTTTTTAAAACCTTTTCTCATATTGGTGCGTTTTTATTAGGTCATCTTCTCATGCTGTTTGTTCCCATGGGTTGTGCACTGCTAGACATTTGGCCTTTGAATTTCTAACCTCTCCAGATCACATGCTGTAATATTTTTGCTATGTTGGGTGGCACAGAGACTTTTACTGATTTGTATGTTCTGGTAAACTTTAGTTAACTTTGGTTTGAATACAGGCAAACAAACGTATTATGGCTGTTGTTCTTGTGCTCGACATGTGCTTTATTTCTATTACTGAAGTCCAGCTGCATATAGAGTATGTTAGTTTATTGCAGTAACATTCAGCATTTATTGTGTTACCAGTTTGCTGGAAAACACTTTCCATTATTGCTCTCAGATACACTGCTGTGTTCAAACCAGGTCTTTTTTTCCCATAGGTGAGCTCTCCTTGCGGAAGGTCTCGCCTGCTGTGCTTGATTTCAACAGCTCTACAAAATGCGACGACAAGAGCAGCAACTTTCAGAGCAGCATCACCTTTCAATGCGGCAAAACAATGGTGAGCTTTCCTCTTCAGCATGCACTGTTAGTCAGTGATCGCTGTGAACAGAGTGTGACATTTTTCAAGGCTGTTTGTTTCCTTCCACCTTCTGCCGAGCAAGAAGAAATGATTTAGGTGGAACAATGATATAATATTGAGGCAAAGTGAAAGTAGGGCTGGCTGATCTGTCTATCTAAATCTGCTGTAATGTACCCCTAAATATTAATTTAATTAATTTTTCCTAAATGCATATTTTTTTTAATTAATTTTTCCTAAATGCATATTTAATTTTACTGCAGTTCCTCTGTGAAGGACAAAAAATTAAGGCTGTTTTAATGCAAGATTAGTGTTTACTTAATTTTAATAAGTTATTTAAAAATATATATATTTATATGCAAATATTTTTTACATTTTCATTATTTCCAGTAATTTTCACACCATGAATGACATCTGATTTTTTTTTTTCTTTACAGGGCACACCTGAGTTTGTTACTGTCTCTGAGTGTGTGCATTACTTTGAATGGAGGACATATGCCGCCTGCAAACGTGATAAATTTAGACCACATAAGGAGGTGAGTAGAGGTGATGAGACGTGATGACATTTCTGTTGGAGGAAGGTGTGAATGTTTAAGTGTGTGTGTTTGGCTGTTTCAGTTGTTCTCAGTGTAAGAAAGAATTAAACTCATCAGTGTTGAACAAAACATTTTGAAAGTGTGAATTTCTAAATAGACTTGAATAATGCAAAATCTGCATAAAGAATGATTAACAATAACATTTTTTAACTATTGTAAAAATCACATTTAATGGTTTGGCGCAGTGTTTATTTATTTAATTATCTACTCGTTTTGGAATAAAATATTAGTATATATTTAGTTTATAAATTTGAGGGAAACAACTTTTTTTTTTCTTATTATGCTAATCCAAGCACCAGTAACATTTTCACAAAGTGTATTTTTTTTGCCTAATATCTTATTTATGCTACAACAGAGGAAATGGCTTTAGTTTCTAGGAGATTTTTATTTATTTTTTAATTTTTTTCTGAACATGACTCATTATTTGCATTATTTGCTTATCTCTTTCCAAAGGTCCCCTGCTATGTCTTTGACTCGGATGGAAAGAAGCATGACCTCAACCCGCTGATAAAACTTTCAGATGGCTACCTGGTGGACGACCCAGATGATGAAACTGATTTCTACATTAATATATGCAGAAGTCTAAGTGAGTTTCTGTAAACTTTTTTTTTTTGGGACACAGTGTAAGGGCTTTTTAAGAGTTTGCTGCCCAGTAAACAAACATTTTGATTATATACAATAACTGCTTTATCACACAAAACAATCTGCAAAGCGTCTGAGCAGGTTCTTATTTAAACAACTAAAGCATTTGGAAGTGCAACGCAAATAACTTGGATGATGTTTGTCTGTCCAGACCGTGCTGGAAGCCTGTGTCCCGAGGGATCTGCAGCCTGTCTCACGACTGGCGACGGTTCCTTCAACATGGGTCAGCCTGGTCATCAGCTTGAACTGCTCTCAAATGACAAGTATGTGCTAATTTAATAGCTAATTAGTTATTAGACTGATGCTTTCACGCTATCATTCAAAAGTTTGCATTTGGTACATTTAAGCTCACCAACAGTAAAAACAGTAATAATGTGAAACATTATTATAATATTAAATAATTGCTTTCTATTTTAATATATTTTAAAATGTAACTTACTCCTGTGATGCAAAGCCGACTTTTTAGCAGCCATTACTTCAGTGGCAGTGATCCTTCAGAAATCATTGTAATATGCAGATTTGGTGCTCAAGAAAAACTGGAGCAGCAGCATAACTGATATTCTCCTTTTCAGACTAAGGCTGCGGTATGAGGGAGTCGAAGAAAAGCCAGCCTTCTGTAATGACCACAGTCCAGCGGTGACGATTACATTCATTTGTCCATCCGCAAGGCAGGCGGTAAGAAGATGCCTAGTGTTTCATTTCATTGCAGTATACCTACTATACTCAGTCACATCACAGCTTTCTCAATGGTTTATCAGGGAAGTAACCCTAAGATGATCAGCAGCTTGAACTGTCGGTATGAGATCGAGTGGGTGACTGAGTACGCCTGCCACAGAGATTACCTGGAGAGTCAAAACTGCACACTGACCAGCAAACAGCACGACATCTCCATTGACCTTACTCCCCTGACACGCAACCGTGAGTTAACTAAATCAATTAATTAAGAAACAATCAATGATGTAAATAAAATTTATTTCTAATGAATGAATCAAACAGAAGTGGTGATGGATTTGATATGGTGTTCCCAGTGTCATTTTACATTGGGAATATTTAAAAAATCAAATTAAATTAAATTAATTAATATAAAAAGATTATGAAAAAAAAAAAGATAAACTTAAAAAAAATAAAAAATCAAATTAAGTTTTTTGAAGTACTAAAATTAGAATCAGAATCAGAAAGAGCTTTACATACAGAAATTACATACTAAAACAAAAAAAAAAGACATTAAAGCTACATCAAAAAAAAAAAAATACAAATTGACAAAGCACATAACAAAATTACTAAAACTTAAAATGAAATTAAAATATTAATACATATTGTAATAGTATATAAATAATACTAATGTAACACTAATACCATGTCATTGAAGCATTCATTTACTGTGGTATTACCAAGTTACTTCATTGAACTTTAGAGATGACCATGGACCATGAAATAACATGGTGTTTCCAGTATTCTATTTTGTTTTGGTACTTTTTTTGTAACTAAGATAAATCGCGCGGCAGTTTGTTAGATAAAGAGTTTGGTTTTCCCAATGAAGGCAAACTAGAACAAGAACATTGAGAACAAGTATACTTAAACTCATTGTAAACATCATGAAAAATGCATTAAGGTGTTACCAGGACTTCATACAGTTCAGCAAAAACACAAAACCCTTCTTCAATGACAAGTACATACAGTTGTGGTTCATCCTTGATGTGATCGAGTACTTATTTATCAAATATAATGCTTTACCATTCTTCATATTTTTTTATCCTTAGCTTCAGGCACACCCTATATGGTTGAGGCCAAAAATGGCAAGGACACCTATATCTTCTATCTGAATGTGTGTGGGCAGACCAATGCTGGACAGTGTGGTGATGATAAAGGTTACGTGTCTGCCTGCCAAGTCAAGGACACGGATTATGTGAAGAGGATTGCTGGGAGATTCCAGAACCAAACTCTGAGGTTCGCCTTAGCTTGTGTTACTCATTCACCCTTAAATGCAATGAAAGTTTATATTGATGAGCAGTCGTAATTCTTTTCTTTTATATCTTAATATTCAGATGGTGATCTCACGCTAATCTACCCAGACGGCAGCAGATGCGGCACCGGATTCCAGCGCATGACCATTATTAACTTTGAGTGCAATGCAACGGCTGGTGAGTGACAAAATGACTCATCTCATCGTAACTCGTGAAGTAACGTGCTGTTGAGACCACAGCGCTGCTGTTTTAACCCTGCCGGATTGTGAAAGTTTATTTGGATGAGAACCAAAAGGAAGGAAATGCAACAATGTGACCTAGATGACATTGTTTAGTGTTGGAAATTTGGTTTTCAAAATGTTTCACTCACAGCTGACTTGTGGTTTGCAGAGTATGGCGAGCCCGTCTTTACGGGAGAGTCTGACTGCACATATTACTTTGACTGGCAGACAGCGTACGCATGTGTGAAGGAGAAGGAAGACCTGCTGTGTCAAGTCACAGACCACAAGAAGAATCGTTATGATCTGTCGCCTCTTACGCGCTACCCAGGTAGAGATGAGCAAAATGGTTTGAGTGCTGGGAAGTAGAGGCAAAGATTAATCATGAAAACTTGTGGTTTGGTCTTTTTTTTAATTATTATTTTCATGATTTATTTTAGTTCTTTAATGACAAGTAAATAAATACACTATAAAGTTTAGGGTCGAATTTTAAATGTTTTTTAAAAGTTGTCTCATATGCTCGCCAAGGCTGCATTTATTTGATCAAAAAACTGTAATATTGTGAAAATACAATTTAAAGAAGAAAACTTGATTTTTTTGATTTTGTTTTTTTTTTATAATTTGAAAGCAATTGTTCTGCTTAATATTTTTGTGGAAACTTTTTTTCCCCCAGAATTCTTTGAAGAATAGAGAGATCAAAGAACAGTATTTATAAATACTGTTCTTTGATCTCTATATTCTTCAAAGAAGTCACCTTTTGATCTTGATTTAGGTGAATAAACATGGTAATGAAATTTTTTTTAATAAATTATCTTGCTGACTAATCTGTGTATTTATTTATTTTTACTTCACCATGCCAAAACATTGTCTAATTTCTAAAAGAACAGTTCACCTAAAAAAAAAGAAAGAAAATAAATATAAAAAAACCAAAAAAAAAAAAATCATCTAAAAAAAAAAAGAAAATGCACTATAAAAAATACTTACCACTTTGTGTGAGAAACAGACTGAAATGAACCACATTAAAGGCCATACCAAAAAATGTAGTAAATGGAAAATGTTATATATATACATTGCAGGCTGGATTAAATGATAAATCATTAGCATTTGATGTGCCATAAAATATTATTTCAGGCTGGTACTTTGAAACCTGTTTTCTAAAATATGAAAGTTTCTGTAAACTTTTAAAAAAGTACAAGCACCTCATGTTGCTTATTGTAAATGTTTTTCTCTCAGAAACAGAGGGATCTCAAAATTGGGAGGCTGTGGCCGCCAAGGCAGCAGAGTCTGATAAGAAACGTTTTTACATCAATGTTTGTCATAAAATCATCCAAGAGGGGGAGGCCAGATCTTGCCCTGAGGACGCAGCAATATGTGCAATAGGTCAGTGCACCATTAGAGATTATTTCCTATATAACCTTTTTTCAGTTCTGACTTACTCAGGAAGTTTTATTCTCTCCCAAATTTTCTTCTTTTAGGAAATGGGAAAGCTGTGAACTTGGGCAAATTCCTGATTTCTCCGCAAAAGGCGGCAGAGGGGGATGACATCAGACTCATTTACAGTAATGGAGACGAATGCGGGGAGGACATGAGAATCAAAACCATCATCACTCTGAAGTGTAAGCCTGGGGATGTTGAGAGTGCTCCGGTCCTGTGGAGCGTGTCCAGCGATGGCTGCATCTATGAGTTTGAGTGGTTCACTGCTTCAGCCTGCGTCCTCTCGAAAACAGAAGGCGACGACTGCAAGGTGGAAGACCCACAAGCAGGTACAGGACATTGGTATTTTAGTTTTGTTCATGTACTATTATGTATTTGTTGATGTATTCAATTTGTATATTTTCAGTTTTCATGGTATGTTAATAGAATTTTTATATTTTATTTATATTTATATTTTATATTTTTTATATTTCCAGTTAATTTAAATTTTAGTTTTAGTCATTTCTGTATAAATGTAATTTATTTTATTTTTTTCAGTTTTAGTAATTTTAGAACTTCAACAAACTAATTTAATATATTTTTAATTTTCATTTTTGTGAGGTTTGTTTTAATTTCTTTTAATTTCAGCTTTATTTCAGTTACTGAAAATGATTTTCATACTTTTAATTTTAGTAAACTACACCGGTACAACAGTTACTGTATCTGTTGTGTGTTGTTATTTAATTTAACTAAACTACACTAAATTGAAATATAATTTTTATTTTATTTTATTTTATTTTACAAAAATGGTTAGTAGTATACATACTGTGTGTGTGTGTATGTATATATGTATGTGTATATATTTTACTGTACAATATCTAATTATTTGTAAAACTTTGTTTCATTTTTGTGAGGATGTGTAGTGGTTAAAGATTTAGGTTGGTAATGTGTTTGTTTGCATTTTATTAGGCTGCTTTTAAATGAGCTTCTTTTTCTTTGCAGGAATTTCGTTTGACTTGTCCCCGCTTCAGAAACCTAGTGGAGGTTATTATAACATGTCCGTTGACAAGTATGACTATTTCATCAATGTGTGTGGCAATGTGAAGGCCGCACAGTGTCCAGAAACAGCAGGGGCCTGTCAAGTTGACCAGAGGTAAGTTCACTTTGGTCATTTTCGGTGATGCGACAAGTTTATTTTGTCTTCTCTGTAAGTGTGATATAAAGCAATGGAATCTCAGCCAACCGTAACATGCAGCTATGGCATGCATGATATTTGACCCAAGAAGTTTTCACTGTGGGCGGAGCTAACCATTTTTGTTTTGTCTCTGCAGTGGCACAAGTCTTGGAATCTCGGCGAGTTTAACTCCAGGCTTTCCTACTATGATGGCATGATCCAGTTGACCTACAGAAACGGCTCTCAGTACAACAACAAGCACCACACGCTGCGTTCCACACACATCTCCTTCCTCTGTGACAGAGAGGCTGGTCAAGGAAAACCAGAGTTTCAGGTATCGCACCTGCTTCTTTGTTCTGATTGTGCTGTTAACACACAAATATATTTTTAGCCTCTTCAGGTAAATATTTTTAGCCTGTACTCAGGTAATGCTACTCCAGCATAAAGGGCTTGTGTTTTAAGCATTACATTTTGCATTGGAAACACCTTCTTATTCCTATAAGGCTTTTGTTTTGTCTGCAAACCAAAAATGCCCTTCATTTATAACCATTTTTCTCCAGAAAGAAGATGAGTACACTTATAACTTCAAATGGTACACATCCTACGCCTGTCCTGAGAGACCACATGAGTGTGTTGTAACAGACCCCAAAACTCTGCAGCAGTACGACCTGTCCAGGTTAGCTTGCCTTTCTAAAGACTTATGTGTCCTAGAAATATTTTTCCTGTTAAATATTTTAGTTTCATTTTTAAAGCATTATCATTTACTGACATTCATTCAGGGTGCTTTACATCCTCCGTCTGCCATTGATTGAACAAACAAATCCCATCCCAAGCTCCTAACCCAAACTAACCATTAGGTTAGGTTAGCATGTATTGACATTCATTCAGGGTGCTTTTTTTTTTTTTTTTTTAAATTGATTTTGTACTGTAGATTTATTATTTTAAAATTTATTAAGTTTAGGTTATTTTTTTTTTCTCCATGAAAAATGTTATATGAAAAAGTTCTACATGGCTTACTTTAAGTAATAGATTTTTAATTTCATTTTGTTTTATTTATTAATTTTATTTATTTGAACCCAATCTCAGTTTTTGGATGTAGCCTTCTCTGTCATAGTGGATACATTTGATACTAGATATGATTTATTAGATAGTAATGCACTGTTAATCTTCATAATATCTCAGGTAGTGTTATTACTCCATTATACGTGTTTGACAACATCCGACAAGTGCTAGTATCAAAAAACTAGACAATGTTAATAGCAATGACTCTTTAGTAACTCTCTTGTTTCCTTCCTCTCTGCAGTTTGGCAGTATCTAATGGCGGTAGGAACTGGCAGGCCATGCAATCCTCTGACCCGAGCGGCCCGAGGAAATACTACATCAATATATGCCGGCCACTTAAAGCTGTGCCTGGCTGTGACAGGAGAGCTTCTGTCTGTGAGGTGAAATTTGAGGCTGACAAGGTTAGTTTCCTGGTTGTGAACACTGGAATAACATGATGAAATACAAAAAAAACTGCACCAATTACAGCAAATATATGTGTACATGTTACTCGAGCAGGAAGGCCTGTCTGAGAAGGTAGAGATCAGCAACTTGGGTATTGCTAAGAAGGGGCCGGTGATCGAAGAAGAGAACCAGCTAATGTTGGTGTACACTAATGGCTCAGTGTGTGAAGCAGATGGAGCAATTACAAAACACACAACCACTACCCACTCCCACCTCTCACATCAGACAGCAATTACTCACCCCTCACCCTTAACTCAAAATTTAAAATTTACAAAATAATTTATTTATAAAATAATTTATTTAAAACAATTGTAATCAGTGACATGAACAATATGAGAACAGTATTTTTTTTTCTTTAGACATCTGGTCCTCGCTTTTTGATGAACCAGAACTGCATCGTTGACTTTTTTTGGGACACAGAAGCGGCCTGCGCCATCTCAACCGTTGAGGACACCAATCAGGTCAACCTTAATTTTTGCACAAAATCCATGACTTTGACAGAATCGAGAAGAATTTCTTATTTCTCTTATTTGTCTACAGACCTGCTCAGTGAAAGATCCCAACACTGGCTTTGAGTTCAACCTGAAACCACTGGCTTCTGAAAACGGCTACCGCGTCAATGCTCATGGGAAAGACTTTGTCGTAAGAAGCACTTTAAAATCTTTCAAATGCTCTTGAGTAGGAGATGGATCAATTCAGAAGTTGATTCCAGTTTGATACCAGCTTGTGGTACATCAGTATTCACACTTAAACAGAGACCTAATAATAAATGGGGTTGGATGACTGATGAAAGCAAACTGGGACTCTCAGTAGATTCAGTAACTCATTGTCAGTAATTCTTTCCTACTTTCATTCCTTATTTATTCAATCACTGCTTTTCAAACAATTGGAGTCAGTACTTTTGAAAGAAATTAATACTTTTTACAAAATCAAAAAGTTTTGAATTGAGTAGTTTATGTGCATACACATTTATTTACTTTTAGCATTAATTTGTTATTTTTTATTTCAAATGTTCTTTCTGAACTTACTGTTCATCACATTTCTGTTCCACAAATTAAGCAGCACAACTGTTTTCAACATTGATAATAATAAGAAATGTCTCTTGAAGTAATAGTTATTTTTAAGTGAAAATTGTTTCAAAGTAAACTGACACTGAAGACTGGAGTAATGATGCTGAAAGTTTCCATTAAGCATCACAGGAATAAATTACATTTTAAAACAAAAAAAGTTTAAGATTATTTCACATATATAAATAAATGAATGAATGCAGCCTTGGTGAGCACAAGAGATTTAGTTTTTTAAAGTATTTACTTTTAGCATTCATTAAGTTTTGAATTGAGTAGTTTATGTGCATACACATTTATTTACTTTTAGCATTCATTTATTCTTGTAACAAATGAAGAAAAACATAACTTCATAATAACAACACACTGAAATCTGGAACAATTACTAAAAAGTATAATTATCACACATTTTCTTTGCCCTCCTCATTTATTTGCTGTACTAAAAAAAATAAATTTTTAGTACAGTTATACCCATAATAAAACAAATGTTACATATCCCTCCTGTCTACTGTAGGTGAACATTTGTGGTTCTATGAAAGAGTGTGGAACTGTCAGAAATAAACCTGTATCTGGCTGTGAGCTGGAAGATAAGAAACCTGTGAGTCAAGTTGGCGCGGAACAGAGTCTCCAGTTCTCCACTGACGGCACTCTCACGCTCACATACAAAGGGGTCCTGGACAAACAGACAGGTGCGTAACTGACTGTGCAAAAAATCACCTGATGACCTACACTTTTATGGAATCCACTGAACGTCAGCTTTAGTTAGAGATATATTATGCTTCCCGTTAAAACATACCAGATTAAATAACTCACAGGTGAGATGTTTTCTTTTAATTCTTTTTTATTGTGTATTTACTCTGTCGTGTACACTACTGTTCAAATATTTGGGGTTTGTAAGATTTCATGTTTTTGAAAGAAGTCTCTTATGTTCACCAAATTGATTAAAAATGCAGTAAATAGAATAATATTGTGCAATATTATAACAATTTAAAATTAATCCTTTTTTTATTTTTATATGTTTTAAAATGTAATTTATCTGGGATGGTAAAGCTGAATTTTTAGCATCATTACTCCAGTCTTCAGTGTCACATGATCCTTCAGAAATCATTCTAATATGCTGATTTGCTGCTCCAGAAACATTTCTTATTGTTGTCATTGTTAAAAACAATTAGGCTGCTTTATATTTATGAGGAAACTGTTAAATATATATATATATATTTTAGGATTCAAAAGTGCAAGCAATTCTTTGAAATGGACGTCTTTTGTAACGTCTTTTATTGTCACTTTTGATCAATTTGTATTAATTTCTTAAAAAATAATAATAATAATTCTTACTGACCCAAAATTTTTGAATGGTAGTGTATGCATTTATTGTATTTCATTGTACCTTACATGATCATGTTAAGGTGATAGCAAGGTGCCAAAACTAGCATAGCTTTGTAGGAAATCAGTTGCCAGGGACAGCGGTCCAGCATACGGTTTAGGATCATAATACATAAATCTTTGCATGCCAAGATTGACCAATCGGAATCAAGTATTCTAGAGAGTCTTGCATAAAGAATACATTGTTCTGCCCTGGACTGAATCCATTTTTACCCTGTTTCCCATCTGTACTAAAGGTACCGAAGACACCTTCATCATAAATTTTTTGTGTGACCAGAAGGCAAACCCGCCCTCTCTGAGGCTTAAACAGGAAGAGCTGGGCACAACTACACACGTAACCCACAATGTGTTCTTCGAGATGTCCACTGCGTTAGCCTGTGAACCTGCTCCTGTGGATTGCCAAGTCACTGGTAAGCTTTCCCGTGCACAAAAACATGCTTTTAATGCTGAAGGGTGTCATTTCTGCACCATTACTATCACCATTTTGTTACCAAACTCAGGCTGATCCATCTGTCTTGCATTTGCAGATTTACAAGGTAGAGAGTATGACTTGAGTGACCTCGGTCTGGATGACAAGTATTATGTTCCTCTGGACACCTCAGATCAGGCCCGCTTTCAAAAGTTTTACATCAGTGTGTGTAAACCGCTAACTCGCGTCCAGGGCTGCCCTGGTGAGTGTCTCTGGACTGATATTGATTTTCTGTTTGTAACACCAACCAAGAGCTGGGGCAGTAGTGCTGGTCTGAATGACCGCACAGTAAACTAATAGACTTATGTTGTTGGCAGCTGGAGCGATTGGAGCATGTGGCCAGCTGAAAGGCAGAGGTGTGAATCTGGGATACGTGCAGTCCAGCCTGCAGGCAGCGGCAGATGGCTCCATCAGTATTGTTTATCTGAATGGGGACAAGTGCGGTTTAGGACGTTACTCCACACGAATCATCTTCCAGTGTGATGACAGTCCTGTAAGCCAAGTGCACAGTTTCTCTCTTAAGTGCAAATAAATTTTTATCCATGGCACTTTCCACAAATATGGAACAAATTGGTTTCATGAATGGATATTTACATATATACTATAATCTAACTTAAGATTAACAGTGTGATAGTACGACTAACACATTCAATGTCTATAAATGTTTATTAATTAGTTAAATTATTTAGAAAAACTAAAATGAATCATTATTTATCTGCACAGGATTTATGTAACCTTGTTGCTGCAAGTAAAAAAAAGTAATCTTTTTCAAGTTACTTGAAACCAATATTTGGAGAGAAAAAAATATTAAGCACCACTCTTTTCAACATTTATATTAAGAAGAAATAAGTTTCTTGAGCAGCAAATCAGCATATTAGAAAGATTTCTGAAGGATCATATGACACTGAAGACTGAAATAATGATGCTGAAAATTCAGCTTTACATCACAGGAATAAATTGCATTTTAAAATATATTAAAATAGAAAATGAAATGGAAAATAATATAATAATGTAATATAAAAAAATAAAATAGGACATATATTTAAATTTTTAATATTATTTCACAATATTACTGTTTTTACTGTATTTTTGATCAAATAAATACAGCCTTGGTGAGGAGAAAAGACTTCTTTAAAAAGATTTAAAATCTTATTGCCCCCAAGCCCTATTTTGTACTCTATTTAAGATGCTTTAAGATTTTTTTTATGGTTAAGCTGTTGAAACCTATTTTTCTTTCCTCTATCTAAAGGGTGCACCCATGTTTGATCGCAAAGATGACTGTGAATATGTCTTCATCTGGAGAACCTCAGAAGCTTGCCCTATAAGAAGAGTGCAGGGTAGGATCAACAGCCAATTTTTTCACAGGAATGTGAAGAAATGCTCTAACTTTGACTTTGACTAAGATTAGTTCCTGTCACTTACAGGTGAAAACTGTATAGTCAAGGACCCCAAGAGCGGCTACGAGTACAATCTTACATCACTGGCCGGAAAGGACTATGAAGTGAAGAAATTGAGTTATGAGTATCACTTTGCAGTGTGCGGCCCACTTACATCCTCGGTCTGCCCTCACGGTCTCAGCAATTCAGTGTCCTCCTGTCAGGTCGAGGGCAGTACTCACAGAATAGCAGGTGAGTTTATTTGGTTTGTTCAATATCAAAGCTGAGCTAGTTGGGTTTTTTTTTTTTATGTTTGAAGGAATCATTCACTCAAAAATAAAAATTTGCTAAAAGTTTACTCATTCTCAGGTGAGTTTGTTTCTTCATCAGAACAGATTTGGAGAAATGCAGCACTTGGTCACCAATGGATCCTTTGCAGTGAATGGGTGCCGTCAGAATGAGAGTTTTAAACTGCTGATAAAAACATCACAATAATCTTCAAGTAATCCACACGACTCCAGTCTATCAACTAACATCTTGTGAAGTGAAAAGCTGCATGTTTGTTATAAACAAATATATCATAATTATTTTTCATTTCATACCATTGCTTATGGCTAAAATACAAATCCTCTATCCATAATATTGCTTTCTCCAGTGACAAAGTCATCATCTCTGAATCAGGAGAGAAATATGCACAGATCAAGCACTGTTTATAAGTTAAAACAGTCCAAAACCATTCTAAACAAATAGAATGGTATTAATATTTTGGCCAATAGCCACATTTTAAATCAAAATGCCTTGATGGGTTTATTACAAATGCAGCTTTTTGTTTCACAAGATGTTAATTAATGGACTGGAGTGGTGTGGTTTATTTGTGGATTATTTTGATATTTTTTAACCAGCAGTTTGGACTCTCATTCTGACGGCACCCATTCACTGCAGAGGATCCATAGGAGAGCAAGTGATGGAATGTTTAATTTTTCCAAATATATTTGATGTAGAAACAAACTCATCTACATCTTGGATGGCCTGAGGGTGAGTCAATGATCAGCATATTTTCATTTCTGAGTGAACTGTTCCTAACCGCTTTCATGCTCCTTTGCAGGCTTATCCAATCAAAACCTCACATTTGATGATGGGATTATAATGATCAACTACACGAATGGGGAAAAGTGCCACAAGATTTACGAGCGATCCACTGCTATTCTCTTCTCCTGCGACCACAGCAAGAATCCTGTGAGTTCCTTTCAGCCAATGAATGAGTTAATTAAGAAGTTAAATTCATTTCCTGAATGGTTTTTTTTTTTGTTTTTTTTTAATTCCTTTGTTCATCAGGGTAATCCGGA